>NC_090653.1:4615529-4700529 GCF_040937935.1 Hyperolius riggenbachi
GGCCCCATTGTCGGCCACCACCTCTCCGACTCTGAGGCCTCTGGGGGTCAGCCAAATCCTCTCCTGCTCCTGGAGTTTGGCCAACACATGGGTTGCCGTCAGCTTGGTCTTCCCAAGGCTGACCAAGTGCAGCAGCGCTTGGCAGTGGCGGGCCTTCACGCTGCTGCTGAGGCGGGGGGTTTGGCCAGGTGTGCCGGAGGATGGCAGAGGATCGGAGGAACCTGCTGCAGTTCCCCTGACCCTGCGGGGGGGCACCACCCACTGTGTTGCTGCTGCTGTGCCCGCTGCTGCTCTCCCATCCTCACCCCCTTCCACCAAGCTGACCCAGTGGACAGTGAAAGACAGGTAGCGGCCTGTCCCGAAGCGGCTGCTCCAGGAGTCCATGGTGACGTGGACCCTTTCACCAACCGCGTGCTCCAGCCCTCGCTCCACATTGGCCATCACAAAGCGGTGCAGTGCAGGAATGGCCTTGCGGGCGAAGAAGTGTCTGCTGGGGAGCTGCCAGTCTGGGGCTGCACAAGCAAGCAGCACCCGCATGTCGCTCCCCTCCTGCACGAGCGTGTGTACGGCAGGAGTTGGGAGCACATGGCCCGTGCCAGCAAGCCGTTCAGCTGCCGCACGCGACGGCTGCTGGGAGGCAGAGCCCTAACCACCCCCTGGAAGGACTCGCTCAAAAGGCTCTGGCGTGGCCTTTTGCTGGCACGGGAATCAGCAGACAGAGCAGAGGAGGCCACTGAGGACTGGCTGCCAGAACAGGCCTCAGTGTCGGCGGCAGGAGTTGCAGAGGGGGGAGGAGCAGTGCGTTTCCGCACTCCTGCTGGTGCTGCTGGAGGAGCAGGAGGGCGGGTGGCTGCTGTTGCTGCTGCTGCTGCTGCTGAAGGCTGTGCAGTGATGGGTGTGGTGCCACTGCCAGCACCAGATGCCTTCAGCCTCTGAAACTCCTCATGCTGGTGGAAATGTTTCGCAGCAAGGTGGTTGATGAGCGAGCTGGTGCTGAACTTTAAGGGGTCTGCACCTCTGCTCAACTTCCGCTGACAGTGGTTGCAAGTGGCGTACTTGCTGTACACTGTGGGCATGGTGAAAAAACGCCAGATTGGTGACAAAAACAACCCCCTACGGCATGGAACCGCTGCTGCCTGTCTCCCTGTGGTGGTTGGGGGGGGGGGGGGGGCTTGGGTGCGGCTGGTGGTGGTACTGGCAGATGCTTCTGCTGCTGCTGCTGCTGAGCCTGAGACACCAGCAGGCTGTGGGACCTGCCTACTGCTGCCAATGCTTGCAATGATGCGCCTCCTTGCAAGGCCCACAAGCGCATCCTCCTCCTCCTCCTCAGAGCTGCTGAGGACGACATCCCCTGGAGGTGGTGGCACCCAGTCTCTGTCTGTCGCCGTGTCATCATCATCCTCCCCCTCCTGAAACATGTCCTGCTGGGATGATGACCCCCCAAACTCCTCTCCTGATGCATGGATGGGCTGCTTGACTGTCGCCACAGTCTTGCTGTCCAATCCCTCATCCCCCAAAGTGCCCATCAGCATCTCCTCCTCCAAATCGCCAACAACAGCAGACAATACCCTGATGGTGCCTGGGGTAAAAATACTGCTGAGTGACAGGTCGCCAACTTGTGACGGTGAACTGGCCTCCTCCCCAGGCCCTGCTGGGCGGCTGCTGCGAACAGGGGTGGTGGTGGTGGTGAGGGTGGAGGCCTCGGATGCAGAGCTGATGGCGGGCTGCTCATCCTCCGTCATCAGTTGCACCACAGTGTCTGCATCCTTTTCCTCAATGGGACGTTTCCGACCCGGCTGGAGGAAAATCGGAGCAGGTGCTACACGCTGCTGCTGCTGTGTCTCTGCAGCGTGAGTTGCAGATGCTCCTGCTGGGCGGCGCCCAAGGCGTCCACGGCCAGTGGCTATGGGAGGAATGTTAGCCACTGACGCTGCTGCTGCTGCTGCGGAACTGTGCATGGTGGCGCGGCCGCGGCTTGCCACAATGCTGCTCCCTCTCCTCCTGATTCCCTTGCTGCCCTTCCCCTTGCCCAAACCGCGCTGGCTGCCACTTCCAGACATCTTCG
Organism: Hyperolius riggenbachi; assembly: GCF_040937935.1. Lineage (NCBI taxonomy): Eukaryota > Metazoa > Chordata > Amphibia > Anura > Hyperoliidae > Hyperolius > Hyperolius riggenbachi. The sequence goes on from NC_090653.1 coordinate 4,617,595, forward strand.
ATGTTTTGGGCGTAAACACAAAAGTTTTTGAAAAGGGCGGGAGAAAAGTGGGGTACTTTAATGGAGTGGGTTGGTGGGTGAGGTGACTGAGTGAGTGTCCCGACTCCCTAGTACAGTAAGTAAGTAGTAACAGTCAGGAAGTACAACTAGCAGTTACAATAATCAGTAGTAATCACAAGGAAATAGAGTGTGTGTACACTACAGACAGTGAGTGCACGCACGCGCAAACACGCGCAGGAGCTGGCCTATGAACAGAGAGTGAGTGAGTGTCCCTAGTACAGTAAGTAAGTAGTAACAGTCAGGAAGTACAACTAGCAGCAGTTACAATAATCAGTAGTAATCACAAGGAAATAGAGTGTGTGTACACTACAGACAGTGAGTGCACGCACGCGCAAACACGCGCAGGAGCTGGCCTATGAACAGAGAGTGAGTGAGTGTCCCTAGTACAGTAAGTAAGTAGTAACAGTCAGGAAGTACAACTAGCAGCAGTTACAATAATCAGTAGTAATCACAAGGAAATAGAGTGTGTGTACACTACAGACAGTGAGTGCACGCACGCGCAAACACGCGCAGGAGCTGGCCTATGAACAGAGAGTGAGTGAGTGTCCCTAGTACCGTAAGTAAGTAGTAACAGTCAGGAAGTACAACTAGCAGCAGTTACAATAATCAGTAGTAATCACAAGGAAATAGAGTGTGTGTACACTACAGACAGTGAGTGCACGCACGCGCAAACACGCGCAGGAACTGGCCTATGAACAGAGAGTGAGTGAGTGTCCCTAGTACCGTAAGTAAGTAGTAACAGTCAGGAAGTACAACTAGCAGCAGTTACAATAATCAGTAGTAATCACAAGGAAATAGAGTGTGTGTACACTACAGACAGTGAGTGCACGCACGCGCAAACACGCGCAGGAGCTGGCCTATGAACAGAGAGTGAGTGAGTGTCCCTAGTACCGTAAGTAAGTAGTAACAGTCAGGAAGTACAACTAGCAGCAGTTACAATAATCAGTAGTAATCACAAGGAAATAGAGTGTGTGTACACTACAGACAGTGAGTGCACGCACGCGCAAACACGCGCAGGAGCTGGCCTATGAACAGAGAGTGAGTGAGTGTCCCTAGTACAGTAAGTAAGTAGTAACAGTCAGGAAGTACAACTAGAAGTTACAATAATCAGTAGTAATCACAAGGAAATAGAGTGTGTGTACACTACAGACAGTGAGTGCACGCACGCGCAAACACGCGCAGGAGCTGGCCTATGAACAGAGAGTGAGTGAGTGTCCCTAGTACAGTAAATAAGTAGTAACAGTCAGGAAGTACAACTAGCAGCAGTTACAATAATCAGTAGTAATCACAAGGAAATAGTGTGTGTACACTACAGACAGTGAGTGCACGCACGCGCAAACACGCGCAGGAGCTGGCCTATGAACAGAGAGTGAGTGAGTGTCCCTAGTACCGTAAGTAAGTAGTAACAGTTAGGAAGTACAACTAGCAGCAGTTACAATAATCAGTAGTAATCACAAGGAAATAGAGTGTGTGTACACTACAGACAGTGAGTGCACGCACGCGCAACTACAATACAAAATACAATCACTAAGTAGTAAAGGGACAGCAGAAATACTGTCTAATACTATCTAATACTGTCTAATACTGTCTAATACTAATGAGAAATAAACTAACAGAGGACAGGAGGACAGCTGCCCACACAGGCAAGGCCCTGAGGCCTAAAGCTGTAAGCCTGCAGCAGCTGGCCTGTCTCTATGTAACACAAAAGCTACTAACTAAAATACAATGTCTAACTAACTAACAACAATATAGGTGTGTATAGGAGGTGTATGTGAGCAAAAACGCTAGGTAAATGACCACAATAAAGCTCTTGCTAAGCCAAAGCACAAAGGAGCAACTCTCTCTCTATGCAAGTCTCAGGCAAGCACGGAGAAACCTAACATGGCGGCCGCTATTTATAGGGTAGGGGCTGGCCAGGGTCCCCCTCTGTGATTGGCTGCCGTCAGAGGGCCTGGGAGCCCTCTGATTGGCTCTAAGGACATCAATCTGGGCTATGACGCTATTCGAGCTCGGTATTCGAGCTCGAATAGCGCCGTTTGCTCGAATAGCTCGAATAGTGAATGGGCTATTCGCGTTTACTCAAATAGCCCATTCGAATAGCTGCAGCTATTCGGAGCTCGAATACCGAGCTCGAATAGCTGGAAAAGAGCTCGAATATTCGAGCTACTCGAATATTCGAGCTCTGCTGAGCACCACTAGTGGTTGGGATCTCATTAATCTTGCAGTATGAACAATAAGACATATCAAGGCTATTTGACGAGAGGTTTACTGCATATCTTTTCTCGAGTCTACTTAAAAAATAAAATGTTAAAGGTACGATTACCTACGGGAATAATTGTATTTCATGTATATGTTTGGTGCTCCTCATGCAAAATGTTTACTTGTTATATTGACAAAATTTAATAAAAATTATTATTGGGGAAAAAAAAAAAAAAGAAAATCTGAACAACAAAAGTTGTTTAATTAAAGCCTGGTTCACATTAGCGTTCCCTGTCCGGATCGGATCCGGACCGTATACTGTACAAACGGAACGTACGTTCCGCATAGCAATGCAAAGTCTATGCGGATGTTCACACGTGTCCGTTCCGTACAGAATGGAGCCGGATCGGATCCGGACTCCGGACACTTTTCCAACATGCGCCTCGGACCGGAGCCTGACTGCACCATCCGGAAATAGAAACCTATGGGGAACGGAAAGCGCAGAACACACAGGATACAAACACCTGACGTTCTACCCCACTTCCTATGTGTATTCTAGTGGCCATTTCAGATGGGGACACATGGGCAGCAGTGGAGTAGGCGTACGTACGAAAAGGGCGTCGGGAAAAAAGGGCGCGTGGTATAAACGATAAATGGAAATATCGTTTATAGAAATTATTGTGTAGAATTTCGTTTATAAATAGTGTTTTATGAATTTATAAATCACTAAATAATGTGTATGAGATCGGCAATTCTTAAAACGTTAATCTTCCCTGTTTGTAAAGTGAAACTTATGTTTTCGTTTATTAAAAACCCTCCCTGTACCTACCCCTAACCCCTAGACCCCCTGTTGGTGCCTAAACCTAATACCCCCCTGTTGGTGCCTAAACCTAAGACCCCCCTGTTGGTGCCTAAACCTAAGACCCCCCAGTTGGTGCCTAAACCTAAGACCCCCCTGTTCGTGCCTAAACCTAAAACCCCCTATGGATAATAATGTGTTACAGACATTAATAAATAAAAAATGTAAAGAAAAAAAATGTAAATTATTTTTTTGGGTGGATAATAATGTGTTAGAAATGTTTTAGAAATAGTGATTTATTATCTTCATAAACGTTATTCGTCACGGGCTCATTTTGTAAACTTAAATCATCACAAACATAGTTATAAATCCTTAAAAATCTCCGGCGCCTTATTTTCCCTGTTTGGCGCCCGGTAAACGATATTTATAATGGAAGTGAATGGGGCGCCCTTTTTGTCCACTTGTCTCATGCGCCCAAATCTACTGCTTCCGTGGAGTAGCAGTAACTTACGTGCTGGAGCTGTTTAGCAGTATGTCGGAGGTGGAGGTGAGGCCTACAGCGGAGGATCTGATTCTACAGGTCCACCTTCTGCTGACCCCAACAATTGTATTAGTAATTTCGCTGTTTTTACCACACGGATCCGGATGGCAGCCTGATACATTCCTGATGCAAACGGACCGGATCCGGATCAGAACCATACGGTTCCGATCTGGATCAGGTCCTGATCCGATCCGGATCCGGTCTGTTTGCATGCCAAAACGCAAGTGTGAACGGGACCTAAGACCTTGATGACTAACTGCACAAGAGTTCCTGTAAGCTTTCAACACTTTAAGTGTCTTCTTCGGACATGATACAGAACTGGATCACCGATCAGAGACTTTTCTACGGTTCTGAACCAGTTCTGATACATGTATGAATACAAGCAAGGATATATGTAGACTAAGCAGGTCATTTGAGGAAACAAAGTTTTTGAAGATGAGCATAAAACGTTCATGTATCAAAAATGTAGAAAAAAAATCCCAATTCTTCAAAATGTATCATTCATCAAAACGACATTCCATAATGTGCAGAAAATACACCAGTATAATCAGAAGTTTGCTTTAAGGTGACAACGCTGACTTGTTTCACGGTAGACCCTTCCTCAGATCTTCACAAACGGTAATAAACGTCTGCACTGTATCAATACAGATAAAGACGATAAATCAGCTTCTGGACAACCATAGAGGCCGGGAAACACCACTCAATCACCTAACAGCAAATGTATGCCGCACAATGGCCGGACAACACTGGGGAGAGTTCTGAAACATGCCTGAAGGAGAAACTTCAAGTTTCGCAAACTTGCCACAGAACTCTTGTACAGTTAGCAGGTATAAAGTGTTGTGTGAAGCTTTTCAAATCTGTTTTATTGCACCCGAATGTCTCTTGTGGATTTGGGATCTACCTTATTCTATTATTTAGAAACAGACAATATAATTTGTTATAGCCAACCAGCGACTGTTATGCTAGGTACACTCGTTACGATTTTTCCGTTTGATAGATGCGTTCGATAGATAATTTCCGTCATGTCCGATATTACTTTTGATCGTTTTACTGCTCGATTTCTCATAGAAGCGAATGGAAATTGATAAGAAAATATAGGAAAATCGAGCGGAAAAACAAATCCAAAGTCGATCGAACACTAAATCGACTGAAAAAATGAATCGTGTGTACCGAGCATAAAATAAGGACATTCCCATAATATCATAAATCACTGGCCACTTCCTGTGCCATAATCTACTCTAATATGCTATCTTCTCCAAATACTGCCTGTGCCCCGCCCACTCACAGCCTGAAGACAGGATGATACAATCCAAGCAGCAGCAACAGCCCCGCCAAGTCTGAAACTCACTCTTCTGGTCATGTGATTTAAATTACAAGGCTGGATTTTTGGCTTAAGAAGCCTCATTTCACATAAACTGACAGTGACATATGAGCACTGCAATTACTGAGCTGTGGAATGATATTTTAAGATATTGCCTGCAGACGGGATTTAGGTTTTGCGTCCGTCCGAACCATGAATTAAACGCGACCGCTTTCTTTTGTTTAAAGCATTAAAAGCCTGTGATGGTTGTTTAAGCGAGGGTAGAGTTTTCCTGACATTGCGCCTCTCGTTAGAAGTTTAAGTATCCCCTCCGCCCACCCCTGGCGGACAACTTCCAGAACTCTGCGCCGTTATTAGTCTGCATTGTGTCTGGAGGTTAAAAGGCTGCGTTAACCTTGCAGGGAATTTACATATTTGTGGGAAAATGTCAAACAGCTGAGCCTTTTAACACCAGCACCCCCCCCCCCCCCAGAGAGCGGCTAATAAGCATATTTAGATAGAATGGCTCCTCTCGCTGACGGCGCTGCTGCGTCTGTTGAAACACAACAAAAGCGGTTTGATGCTGTGAGCCCAGGCGGCTGTCCACGGGCCCTGGAACCGGCTTCAGATATTGCGGCGGGACCGCGACGGCTGCCAATTCCAGGCTGGCAGAGTATGAAATGTGAGCCCGCGAGCCGGACAGCCGCTACAAGCACCGCCGAGCGATCACAAACCCTTTCCCTGGATACATTAATTCAGCGAGGTATTAATTGCCAAACCGTGGCCAAAAATATAATGATATGTGTTTGTTTCAAGGTGACAAAGTTATCAGGCGGGGACACAGGAAGTTTAGTGGAAACAAAGCATATGCCTGTCGAGTCTGACGGATGTGCAAGCAAAATGCGGGATTTGTGCCCCTCGGAGAGGTCAGGTGACCGGGGGAAGGTAATATTCAGCCCCCAGTCCAGCGACATGTTTTTAGTCTTCTCTATATTTGTCCAGGGATTTCAGGCCGCAAATCTACCTCTCTTGTCCTTCTCCTTCCGTTCTGACTTCTCGTGTTTTCTGTCACGTGCTCTCAATTTCCTAAATTCAGCGCAGATAAAACAGAATACATAATCTTTCTGTCTTCTGAATTCACCTCTCTACCTGATGTGGCTTAAAGAGGAACTCCAGAGAAAATAATGTAATTAAAAAAGTGCTTCATTTTAACAATAATTATGTATAAATGATTTAGTCAGTGTTTGCCCGTTGTAAAATCTTTTAAATCCCTGATTTACATTCTGACATTTATCACATGGTGATATTTTTATTTTTACTGCTGGCAACTGATGTAGCTGCTGCTTGCTGTTTTGGCAGTTGGAAACAGCTGTAAACAGCTATTTCCCACAATGCACCGAGCTTCCAGGACAGGAAACTGCCAGGAGTACCACTGTCCTCAGAGTTTCTTGTGGGAGGGGTTTCACCACAATATCAGTCATACAGCGCCCCCTGATGGTCTGTTTGTGAAAAGGAATAGATTTCTCATGTAAAAGGGGGTATCAGCTACTTATTGGGATAAAGTTCAATTCTTGGTCAGAGTTTCTCTTTAAGGCAGACCTGAACTCAGAACTTTTTATCTGCTCTAAAAGATACGCAACAGCATAATAACCATTAATGAAAAAGTTCTTTGTTAAAACGGATACAAATTCTGCAATAAATATGCTGTGTGTCTACTTTCTGCTTTTGTAGAAGCACTGGGAAGCAGACATGGGGGCCGTTCACATTACAAACGCGGATGGCCATGCGTGCGGAACGCAACGCGTACGAACGCACGCCATCCGCATTTGTGTGCGTTGCGTGGCTGATCCCATCACTGAAAAGTGAGTGGGACAGCCGCGCGTTTTTGCTAAATCTGCGTGCAGCATGCGTTCCCGGACCGCATGCAGTGTGTCTGATATTGTGCGTGTCGGCCTCCTGCACACGTTTCCAAAACGTGGATGGAAACGCGTGCAGTGTGAACGGGGCCATAGAGTGAACATCCTGTGTTTACAAATTAACTATTTTGCCGAGGCAGTCAGCTGACACAGCTGAGAGATGAAATTACACTTAGTCAAAGATGAGGGTTAATTAGACAGGTTAAACTCTCTAAAATTATACAGGGTGTATTTCTCTATGTTTCCCTTCTGTCCTTGTGCAAGAGTTCAGGTCCTCTTTAATTACAATTAACAATAAACCACTAAATCTAATTCCCAAAACGGGTGGGTTTTGTTTTCCAATTGTCACATGTTGTAAACCAGGGCTACAAATCACAGATTGGGCAATGAGTAAACATGAAGAGCTGCAGCAAATGTCACAGGAAAATCTTCAAAATCAAATTCCCAACCGAAGTAAGAATGTGGGTTTCCAGGGAAGTCCTGGCCTGACCACCAGGGGGAGCTGCATTGTATTATTGGCTGATAGTGTATTATATGTATTATAGATATAAAGTGAGATACCACAGGACACCCTCACAGGTCTTGTAGAGCCCAGACCTGACCACCAGGGGGAGCTGCACTATATTATAGGCTGATAGTGTATTATATGTATTATAGATATATAGTCAGATACCACAGGACACAGGTCTTGTGGAGTCCAGGCCTGACCACCAGGGGGAGCTGCACTGTATTATAAGCTGGTAGTGTATTATATGTATTATGGATATATAGTCAGATACCACAGGGCACCATCACAGGTCTTGTGGAGTCCAGGCCTGACCACCAGGGGGAGCTGCACTATATTATAGGCTGGTAGTGTATTATATGTATTATAGGTATATAGTCAGATACCACAGGACGCCCTCACAGGTCTTGTGGAGTCCAGGCCTGACCACCAGGGGGAGCTGCACTATATTATAGGCTGATAGTGTATTATATGTATTATAGATATATAGTCAGATACCACAGGACACAGGTCTTGTGGAGTCCAGGCCTGACCACCAGGGGGAGCTGCACTATATTATAGGCTGACAGTGTATTATATGTATTATAGGTATATAGTCAGATACCACAGGGCACCTTCACAGGTCTTGTGGAGTCCAGGCCTGACCACCAAGGGGAGCTGCACTATATTATAGGCTGATAGTGTATTATATGTATTATAGATATATAGTCAGACACCACAGGACACAGTCACAGGTCTTGTGGAGTCCAGGCCTGACCACCAGGGGGAGCTGCACTATATTATAGGCTGATAGTGTATTATATGTATTATAGATATATAGTCAGATACCACAGGACACAGGTCTTGTGGAGTCCAGGCCTGACCACCAGGGGGAGCTGCACTATATTATAGGCTGACAGTGTATTATATGTATTATAGGTATATAGTCAGATACCACAGGGCACCTTCACAGGTCTTGTGGAGTCCAGGCCTGACCACCAGGGGGAGCTGCACAATATTATAGGCTGGTAGTGTATTATATGTATTATAGATATATAGTCAGATACCACAGGACACCATCACAGGTCTTGTGGAGTCCATGCCTGACCACCAGGGGGAGCTGCACTATATTATAGGCTGATAGTGTATTATATGTATTATAGATATATAGTGAGATACCACAGGACACCCTCACAGGTCTTGTGGAGTCCAGGCCGGACCACCAGGGGGGGCTGCACTATATTATAGGCTGATAGTGTATTGTATGTATTATAGATATATAGTCAGATACCACAGGACACCCTCACAGGTCTTGTGGAGTCCAGGCCTGACCACCAGGGGGAGCTGCACTATATTATAGGCTGATAGTGTATTATATGTATTATAGGTATATAGTCAGATACCACAGGACGCCCTCACAGGTCTTGTGGAGTCCTGGCCCGACCACCAGGGGGAGCTGCACTGTATTATAGGCTGATAGTGTATTATATGTATTATAGATATATAGTCAGATACCACAGGACACAGGTCTTGTGGAGTCCAGGCCTGACCACCAGGGGGAGCTGCACTGTATTATAGGCTGGTAGTGTATTATATGTATTATGGATATATAGTCAGATACCACAGGGCACCATCACAGGTCTTGTGGAGTCCAGGCCTGACCACCAGGGGCAGCTGCACTGTATTATAGGCTGATAGTGTATTATATGTATTATAGATAGTCAGATAGATATCACAGGACACCTTCACAGGTCTTGTGGAGTCCAGCCTGACCACCAGGGGGCGCTGCACTATATTACAGGCTGATAGTGTATTATATGTATTATAGATAGTCAGATACCACAGGACACCTTCACAGGTCTTGTGGTGTCCAGGCCTGACCACCAGTAGGAGCTGCACTGTATTATAGGCTGATAGTGTATTATATGTATTATAGATAGTCAGATACCACAGGGCACCATCACAGGTCTTGTGGAGTCCAGGCCTGACCACCAAGGGGAGCTGCACTGTATTATAGGCTGATAGTGTATTATATGTATTATAGATAGTCAGATAGATATCACAGGACACCTTCACAGGTCTTGTGGAGTCCAGACCTGACCACCAGGGGGAGCTGCACTATATTATAGGCTGATAGTGTATTATATGTATTATGGATATATAGTCAGATACCACAGGACACAGGTCTTGTGGAGTCCAGGCCTGACCACCAGGGGGAGCTGCACTGTATTATAGGCTGATAGTGTATTATATGTATTATAGATATATAGTCAGATACCACAGGACACCTTCACAGGTCTTGTGGAGTCCAGGCCTGACCACCAGGGGGAGCTGCACTATATTATAGGCTGATAGTATATTATATGTATTATAGATATATAGTCAGATACCACAGGACACAGGTCTTGTGGAGTCCAGGCCTGACCACCAGGGGGAGCTGCACTATATTATAGGCTGATAGTGTATTATATGTATTTTAGATATATAGTCAGATACCACAGGAAACCGTCACAGGTCTCGTGGAGTCCAGGCCTGACCACCAGGGGGAGCTGCACTATATTATAGGCTGATAGTGTATTATATGTATTATAGATATATAGTCAGATATCACAGGATACCATCACAGGTCTTGTGGGGTCCAGGCCTGACCACCAGGGGGTGCTGCACTATATTATAGGCTGATAGTGTATTATATGTATTATAGATCTATAGTCAGATACCACAGGACACCATCACAGCTCTTGTGGAGTCCAGGCCTGACCACCAGGGGGTGCTGCACTATATTATAGGCTGGTTGGTGTATTGTATGTATTATAGATATATAGCCAGATACCACAGGGCACCATCACAGCTCTTGTGGAGTCCAGGCCTGACCACGGGGAGCTGCACTATATTATAGGCTGATAGTGTATTATATGTATTATAGATATATAGCCAGATACCACAGGGCACCATCACAGGTCTTGTGGAGTCCATGCCTGACCACCAGGGGGTGCTGCACTATATTATAGGCTGATAGTGTATTATATGTATTATAGATATATAGTCAGATACCACAGGAAACCGTCACAGGTCTTGTGGAGTCCAGGCCTGACCACCAGGGGGAGCTGCACTATATTATAGGCTGATAGTGGATTATATGTATTATAGATATATAGTCAGATACCACAGGACACCTTCACAGGTCTTGTGGAGTCCAGACCTGACCACCAGAGGGAGCTGCACTATATTATAGGCTGATGGTGTATTATATGTATTATAGACATGTAGTAAGATATCACAGGATACCATCACAGGTCTTGTGGAGTCCAGGCCTGACCACCAGGGGGAGCTGCACTGTATTATAGGCTGATAGTGTATTATATGCATTATAGATATATAGCCAGATACCACAGGACACCATCACAGGTCTTGTGGAGCCCAGGCCTGACCACCAGGGGGTGGCTGCACTGTATTATAGGCTGATAGTGTATTATATGTATTATAGATATATAGCCAGATACCACAGTACACCATCACAGGTCTTGTGGAGTCCATGCCTGACCACCAGGGGGTGCTGCACTATATTATAGGCTGATAGTGTATTATATGTATTGTAGATATATAGTCAGATACCACAGGACACCGTCACGGGTCTTGTGGAGTCCAGGCCGGACCACCAGGGGGAGCTGCACTGTATTATAGGCTGATAGTGTATTATATGCATTATAGATATATAGCCAGATACCACAGGACACCATCACAGGTCTTGTGGAGCCCAGGCCTGACCACCAGGGGGAGCTGCACTGTATTATAGGCTGATAGTGTATTATATGTATTATAGATATATAGCCAGATACCACAGGGCACCATCACAGCTCTTGTGGAGTCCAGGCCTGACCACCAGGGGGAGCTGCACTGTATTATAGGCTGATAGTGTATTATATGTATTATAGATATATAGCCAGATACCACAGGACACCATCTCAGGTCTTGTGGAGTCTATGCCTGACCACCAGGGGGTGCTGCACTATATTATAGGCTGGTGGTGTATTGTATGTATTATAGATATATAGCCAGATACCACAGGGCACCATCACAGGTCTTGTGGAGTCCATGCCTGACCACCAGGGGGTGCTGCACTATATTATAGGCTGGTGGTGTATTATATGTATTATAGATATATAGCCAGATACCACAGGACACCATCACAGGTCTTGTGGAGCCCAGGCCGGACCAACAGGGGGAGCTGCACTGTATTATAGGCTGATAGTGTATTATATGCATTATAGATATATAGCCAGACACCACAGGACACCATCACAGGTCTTGTGGAGCCCAGGCCTGACCACCAGGGGGAGCTGCACTGTATTATAGGCTGATAGTGTATTATATGTATTATAGATACATAGCCAGATACCACAGTACACCATCACAGGTCTTGTGGAGTCCAGGCCTGACCACCAGGGGGAGCCGCACTATATTATAGGCTGATAGTGTATTATATGTATTATAGATATATAGCCAGATACCACAGGACACCATCACAGGTCTTGTGGAGTCCATGCCTGACCACCAGGGGGTGCTGCACTATATTATAGGCTGGTGGTGTATTATATGTATTATAGATATATAGGTAGATACCACAGGACACCATCATAGCTCTTGTGGAGTCCATGCCTGACCACCAGGGGGTGCTGCACTATATTATAGGCTGGTGGTGTATTATATGTATTATAGATATATAGCCAGATACCACAGGACACCATCACAGGTCTTGTGGAGTCCAGGCTGGACCACCTGGGGGAGCTGCACTGTACTATAAGCTTATAGTGTACTCTATGCATTATAGATATACTAGCTGGTTGCCCGGGTATGTATTTGGCTGGTGATGGCTGCGCCCACTTTTCTAATCCTAACACACAATTACTCAAGGACCTAGTTTGTGAGCTTTGTGCTCTTTGGCATCAATCATTTGCATTGAAGTGAAATTTGGAGTTTTTTTGGGCAGTCTATACTCCATGTAGGGCAGACATACAGAGACAATGTCAGCTGCAGTCATTTATGGACATTCATGGCAATGTCTGAGTACAGCAGAGCCCCCCCCCCCCCCCCCCCTCCTTTATTGATGCTCTCTGCATATTGCCCCTCTGTGTTTGGGTAACTGCCATATTTGTGGAGCTTGGTCAGTTACAGGAAGTGTTGCACCCCCTTGAGTCTTCCTCCTCTGACCTCCGACACTCTGTTCCGCCCCCAGCCGCTCCCGCTGCCTTTATGAGGAGAGTTGTGCAGGATTTGAGCTCCTCTCTCTTTGTTTCTGATATCTGTGTGAAGTCGGCCCCTCAGCCCTGCACATCCCTCATATGTAGGGATAGGCAGCGCTGCTCGGAGCGCAGATTAATTTTACATTACACATCCATTTTATCCATATGGAGACACAACGGTAAACCAGGTTGGGCGGGGGGGAAGGGGGGGGGGCACCGTCTCTGCCAGTCAGGTACCGGCACAGATGTTCCTGGCATCAGATACGGCAGACGATTGCCGACTCGCACAATTAGACAGCGTTTCTGCGTGCGTACGCCATGTTCCCTTTGTAGTGGCGTCTTGGGATGGGCACACGGCGAACGCACCATGACTTTCCTTTACTTTTGTTTTGTTTTTTTTAGCTTCTGACATCTTATCAATTTGATGCAGCAGTTGAGGCTCTTCAGCGCGGCTGGCGGCAGGTCCCGGGTGGCGCGCATTGTGCGCCGTATGTTAATGTACAAGGCCTACGAGCGCGGAAACTGACTTGCTTACAGAGAGGCTACAGGAGGGAAATGATGGAGATCTGTGCGGCGGTTTATGCCCGGCGTCGGGATCATCGCCACGCGTCTCCACGGCGTCCAGTTTACAGAAAGGTTAAATGGCGAAATAAGGAAAAAAGTGTGCGTTTCCCTGCGCTTATACAGAGAGCCTCAGGAAGGGGATGAATATGAACTCACAGATCAGAGATTACCGATTCCTGACATACGCCAGACGGCGTTCAGACAAAACCGGCATTATAAAGGGAATCTGAGGTGAGTGGGATATGGAGGATGCCATATTGATTTCCACTTATACACAATACACATTGCCTGGCAGCCCTGCGATCCTCCGCGACTGGATTAGCTGCATGCTTGTTTCAGGAATGTGATTCAGCCACTACTGCCGCCAAATAGACCGTCAGGACTGCCAGGCAACTGGTATTGTTTAACAGGAAATAAATATGGCAGCCTCAAAATCCCTCTCACCTTGAGTCGAGTTCTAGTACTTTTTATTTGTTTCATTAAAACTTTATTTCAAATTAATTATTAATAAAAAGATGTTATCTTGCCTGCTAACTACTGCACGACTGACTGACGCCTTACTCAGTGGCGGACACAGGCAGCAGTGGGCCCCTGTGCAAAATATCAATTGTGGGCCCCCCTGACCTGCGGCGCGCGAAGCGCGCCGCGGCAAAAAATGGGCGTGGCTATAACCTACGACGCGCCAACCACGCCGCAGCAAAAAATGGGACGTGGATAGAACCTGCGGCGCATAGCGCCGCGGCAAAAAATGGGCGTGGCAATGACCGGATAAGGGCGGAGCTAACTGTAATTTAAAGTGATCCCGGGGTGAGAGTGATATGGAGGCTGCCATATTTATTTCCTTTTAAACAATACTAGTTGCCTGGCGGCCCTGCTGATCTATTTGGCTGCAGTAATAAACTGAATTACACCAGCAACAAGCATGCAGCTTAATCTTCTCAGTTCTGACAATATTGTCAGAAACCCCTGACCTGCTGCATGCTTGTTCAGGGTCTATGGTTGAAAGAATAAGAGGCAGAGGACCAGAACGGCAACCAGGCAACTGGTATTGCTTAAAAGGAGAGAAATATGGCAGCCTCAATATTATTCTCACCTCAGGTTCCCTTGAAAAGTGCAACGCAAAGACAGTGGGCCCAGGTTTTGGTGACCCTTTCCCCAGAAAATTCACATAATGTGAGCAGGTTTTCTCATGAAAATACACATAATGTGAGCAGATATGCCCAGAAAATACGTGCAATCATGTCGGCAGATATGCCCAGAAAATACGTGCAATCATGTCGGCAGATATGCCCAGAAAATACGTGCAATCATGTCGGCAGATATGCCCAGAAAATACGTGCAATCATGTCGGCAGATATGCCCAGAAAATACGTGCAATCATGTCGGCAGATATGCCCAGAAAATACGTGCAATCATGTCGGCAGATATGCCCAGAAAATACGTGCAATCATGTCGGCAGATATGCCCAGAAAATACGTGCAATCATGTCGGCAGATATGCCCAGAAAATACGTGCAATCATTTCGGCAGATATGCCCAGAAAACACATGCAATCATGTAGCAAATTTGCCCAGAACATACATGCAATCATGTGGCAGACCTGCCCAGAACATACACGTAATCATGTGGCAGACCTGCCCAGAACATACACCTGCTAAAATAAATAATAAAAAAAACCATTTACTCACCTGCAGCAGCAGACCTCCTGTCCCAGCCTCCATCCAGCGCGCAGCTCCCATGGGTGGTTGGGTGGATAGGTAGCCTGGTGGGTAGGTAGGTAGGCAGCCCTTAGCCGGGTGGGTAAGTAGCCTGGTGGGTGGCTGGGTAGCCGGGTGGGTAGCCTGGTGGGTAGGTAGCCTGGTGGGTGGGTAGGTGGGTGGTTAGGTAGCTGGGTGGGTGGGTAGGTAGCCTGGTGGGTCTTTAGGTAGGTAGCCTGGTGGGTTGGTAGGTAGCCGGGTGGGTAGGTAGGTAGGTAGCCTGGTGGGTGGGTAGGTAGCCGGGTGGGTGTGTAGATAGCCGGGTGGGTGGTTAGGTAGCCGGGTGAGTGGTTGGGTAGCCGGGTGGGTAGGTAGCCGGGTGGGTAGGTAGCCAGGTGGGTAGGTAGCCAGGTGGGTAGGTAGCCGGGTGGGTAGGTAGCCGGGTGGGTAGGTAGCCGGCAGGGTGGTTAGGTAGCTGGGTGGGTAGGTAGACGGGTGGGTGGTTAGGTAGCCGGGTGGGTAGATGTGTGGGTGGTTAGGTAGCCGGGTGGGTAGCCGGGTGGGTGGTTAGGTAGCCGGGTAGGTAGCTGGGTGGGTAGGTAGCCGGGTGGGTGGGTAGGTATCCGGGTGGGTGGGTAGGTAGCCGGCAGGGTGGTTAGGTAGCTGGGTGGGTAGGTAGCCGGGTGGGTAGACGGGTGGGTGGCTAGGTAGCCGGGTGGGTAGGTAGCCGGGTGAGTGCGTAGATGTGTGGGTGGTTAGGTAGCCGGGTGGGTGGGTAGCCGGGTGGGTAGGTAGCCGGGTGGGTGGTTAGGTAGCCGAGTGGGTAGGTAGCCGGCAGGGTGGTTAGGTAGCCGGGTAGGTAGCCGGGTGGGTGGGTGGGTAGCCGGCAGGGTGGTTAGGTAGCCGGGTAGGTAGCCGGGTGGGTGGTTAGGTAGCCGGGTAGGTAGCCGGGTGGGTGTGTGGGTATCCGGGTGGGTAGGTAGCCGGGTGGGTAGGTAGCCAGCAGGGTGGTTAGGTAGCTGGGTGGGTGGTTAGGTAGCCGGGTGGGTGTGTGGGTATCCGGGTGGGTAGGTAGCCGGGTGAGTGTGTGGGTAGCCGGGTGGGTAAGGTAGCCGGGTGGATGGGTGTGTAGCTATCCGGGTGGGGGGCCCGACTCCTATCCTCCCTCACTCACCTCGGGGCCCCCCTCCCGGTATGCGCGGCGGCGGCGGCGGCGGGCGGGAGAGAAGAAAATCCAGGAAGTCTCCGCCGGGGCTGCAGCAGACACTAGAGGCTGCTGCCGCTTGGTCTCCCGTGTCTCCAACTTTGTACACTGCTCGCTACTTCCTGGTTTAGTAGCGAGCAGTGTACAAAGTTGGAGACACGGGAGACCAAGCGGCAGCAGCCTCTAGTGTCTGCTGCAGCCCCGGCGGAGACTTCCTGGATTTTCTGCTCTCACGCCGCATCGCATGAGGGGGAGGGGGGGGGGCGATGTGAGGGGGGAGGACAGGAGTAGGGGCCCCCCAGGTTAAAATAAAAATAAAAGGTAAAATTAAAAAAAAAAACTGCAATACTTAATGGGCCCCTGAAGCAGCGGAACTTCAGGGGCCCTCGTGCGGCGGCACGGCCTGCACGGCCGTATGTCCGCCACTGGCCTTACTTCATATATGATTCTGTACATCATCCACTTGCGACCTGCGATCATCTCGGACAGCTCTGTCCAAGCCCCGCCCTTTCGTCGTCTGACTGCTGCGATAACACTGACTGATAACAGCAGCAACACAACCCTCACGGCCTGCTGTTAACCACTTCAGCTAGGCTTTCTAGCCTCAGAGGACTCATCTGGACTAGCGTTAGTTATATGTAAAAGAGCAATTTAGTTATAATCTGATTTTCCTGTTCATAGTAGCAGGGATGTTCGGATAGTACTTTTTAAAATCCGAACTGTTCCGTATCCGGATATTCAGATATCCGGATCCAGTTCAGATATCCGAATCCGAACTTTTGGATAGCCGCATGAACGCGGATATCTGAACACATTATCCACGGATATCCGACCTATTCGGATATCCGGATAGAGAAACCGGAAGTGCCTTTTAAAATGCTTTAAAAACATTTCTAACCTTTAAAAACACCTTCTATCCTCTTACTCACCTTCTCTATCCTCCCCTCCTTCCCTCCTCCTCCCCTCCTTCTTTCCTCCTCCTCCTCTCCTTCTTTCCTCCTCCTCCTCCTTTCCTTTCCTCCTCCTCCTCTTCCTTTCCTCCTCCTCCTCCTTCTCCCCTCACCTCTTTCCCTCCTCCTCTCCTCCTCCCCCTCCTCCCCTCCCCTCATTTCCTCCTCCTCCTTCCCTCTTTCTCTCCTCCCCTCCTCCTCTCCTCCTCCCCCTCCTCCTCCCCTCCTCCTCCTTTCCTCCTCCTCCTCCTTCCCTCCTCCTCCTTCCCTCCTCCTCCTTGCCTCCTCCTCCCCTCCTTCCCTTTTTCCCTCCTCCTTCCCTCCTCCTCCCCTCCTTACCTCTTTCCCTCCTCCTCCCCTCCTTACCTCTTTCCCTCCTCCTCTCCTCTCCTCCTCCCCTTCCCTCCTCCTCCCCTCCTTACCTCTTTCCCTCCTCCTCTCCTCCTCTCCTCTCCTCCTCCCCCTCCTCCTCCTCCTCTCATCTCCTCCTCCTCTTCCTTGCTTCCTCCTCCTTGCCTCCATCTCCCCTCCTTCCCTCTTTCCCTCCTCCCCTCCCCCTCCTCCCCTCCTCCATCCCTCCTCTTCCTCCTCCTTCCCTCCTCCTCCTTCCCTCCGCCCCCTCCTCCTCCTTCCCTCCGCCCCCTCCTCCTCCTTCCCTTCTCCCCTCCTTCCCTCCGAATCGGATTGTGTAAAAAAGTTCGGATATCCGGAATCCGGATGAGCATCCCTGCATAGTAAGCGTGGGAACAAGACAGGCAAAAAAGGTGCCGAACATAGGGGTGCCACTGGGCGCAGCTGTAGACTGTAATGTGATTGATCGATAAAGCAGTGCTCAGAGGGTGATTGGACAGATGCAAAAGGCGGGAGCCCAAAATCACTCACAGGAAACTTGGTCTGGTATTTGTTAATATTTCTGTGAGTTACACTAGACCAATTTTCCTGAGAGTCATCCAATGTTGTATACATGATACTCAAGAGGGAACTCTATAGGAGAAACAGGACAAAAACTGCGCACAAAAATGAACCATCACCGCTTTAAAATTAACGAGGGTAAAATGGACACACCAGTGGCCCAACACTTCTGTGAACCAGGACACAGCTTGCAAGATCTCAAAGTACTTATTCTTAAAGAGGAACTCCAGTAAAAAAATATATAAAATATATAAAAAAGTTGTAAGTATGTATAAATGATTTAGGCAGTGTGTGCCCATTGTAAAATCTTTCCTCTTCCTGATTTACATTCTGACATTTATCACATGGTGACATTTTTACTGCTGGAAGGTGATGTCAGTGGAAGGAGATGCTGCTTGCTTTTTTACAGTTGGAAACAGCTGTAAACAGCTTTTTCCCACAATGCAATGAGGTTCACAGACCGGAAACTGTCTGGACCATGGTCTGACATCACACTGTGGGAGGGGTTTCGCCACAATATCAGCCATACAGAGCCCCCTGATTATCCATTTGAGGAAAGGAATAGATTTATCATGGGAAAGGGGGTATCAGCTACTGATTGGGATGAAGTTCAATTCTTGGTCACAGTTTCTCCTTAAGGGTAACTTCAAAAATGAACAAAATAAAAAATACAAATTTATGACCATGGTTTAAATTGTGTAATGGGATTCATGACTCCTTATGTAACATGATTGACTTGGCTTCATTCAGAAACCTTGGATTTCATGCGCGCTAGCCTAAGCTCACTGGCTCCAGCCTGCTGATCACCTGACATCTAACTGCAAAACAGTAACCAGCACAACTGCCATCTTCATGTTTACTATTTACCTGCATCAGTGTTTTACTTCAGCTAACGTCTGGAAATAAGCCTGAAGAAGGGGACTAGACCCCAGAAAGCTTGCATTATTTAACTCTATCAGTTAGCCATTAATAGGTATTACTTTTACAAGACTTTGTTTTTTCTACCTACATAATTTGTTTTGCTAACACGGTACAGAAACTTTTTTTTATAAAGCAAATCATTTTGTCATCTAAACCCCTCTCCAGACCTCGCCAGAATGGACAGGTTTTTTCTTCATCTTGCGGAGTGGTTCTTTAAGGCGGATTTTGGGAAGTGCTTTGTCATTGGCCGCTCCTCCTCTTGTCGGGGTTAATATCGCTGCCTGTTCGGGAACATAAAAGGAAAGGTTATCGTTTGGCAGGAAGCTAAAGGGCGGCCCGGATCAGCGCCTTCACTTAACTAACCTTTAAGAGCGCAATTAACATTTAAAGAAAATAAAAATTTTAGGGACGGCATAAAATAATTGCCAGATTTTTAATGGTTTGTGTTTCTGTAAGAGACTCGTAATGTACGCTTAGCGCTGACGATCAGCAGATTAGGAAAGTGCCCTCTCTCCATAAAATATTCAGCTTTATTAAGGTTAAGTAGCGAAACTATTGAACCGTGTTTGGTCTGCCCAATAGTAACTGGAGGGGAGAGTTGCTGTGAGGACGGCGGAGGCGAGCGATGTACAAAGCCGCGACCCCAGCGTCTCCCTACTGCCCGATCTGCAAGAATATATGCATAATTAGAGTGACCAGATTTTTGTGGGTCCAACCTGGGACGGGGAGGGGGGCGTGGGGGGGGGGGGGGGCGCGCCGCGGCGAAAAGTGGGGAGGACTGAGGAGCGCGTAGCGACGAAGACTGGGGGGGAGGCTGCGGCGTGCGCCGCAGCAAAAAAATGGGCGTGGCCATGACATTGTATGGGCGGAGCTAACGTAATGATGTAACAGCGAGGCATAAGAAAGCAGTGTTTACGCCATGATGTGGACAAACGAGACTTTGCATCATGGGTGTGCAGAAACTGTGTGATGCTAATAGTATACTGTAACCACAAAGCAGCAAACATAGCCATCTATGACCATTAAATAATAAATGCAGTAACAGTTACCCCGGACACCAGAAAATAAACGCAATAGGCAACATATCAGCACAAAATAACCGCAATGCGGGCAACATGTCAGTATAAAATAAATGCAATGCGGGCAAACATGTCAGTACAAAGTAAACGCAATGCGGGCAAACATGTCAGTACAAAATAAACGCAATGCGGGCAAGCATGTCAGTACAAAATAAACGCATTGCGGGCAAACATGTCAGTACAAAATAAACGCAATGCGGGCAAACATGTCAGTACAAAATAAACGCAATGCGGGCAAACATTTCACCAGAAAAGAAACGCAATGCGGGCAAACATTTCACCAGAAAAGAAACGCAATGCGGGCAAACATTTCACCAGAAAAGAAACGCACTGCGGGCAAACATTTCGCCGGAAAAGAAACGCACTGCGGGCAAACATTTTACCGGAAAAGAAACAATGCGGGCAAACATTTCACCGGAAAAGAAACAATGCGGGCAAACATTTCACCGGAAAAGAAACAATGCGGGCAAACATTTCACCTGTAAAAGAAACAATGCGCGCAAACATTTCACCTGTAAAAGAAACAATGCGGGCAAACCTTTCACCTGGAAAAGAAAGCATTGATTTACTCACCTGGCAGAAGTCTCCGGCCTCTGGCGCGCTGCTCCTGGGACCGTCTTACTTCTCCTGCAGTCTCCCGCGCTGACAGGGCTACGGCAAGATGGCGCCCGAAGCCCTGTACTGGAGACACAAATAGGTCTCCAGTACAGGGCTTCGGCAGCCATCTTGCCGTAGCCCTGCTCTGCTCTGCCGGTGTCGGAACAGACACCGGAAGAGGAGGCTGGAGCGGGGCTGCAGGCAATGAACTGGCACGGCGTCTATAGACGCCGCTGCCAGTTCATTGAGGAGAGAGTGGCCAGAGTCCCGAGGCCGGGACGTTCCGCTGCTGAAAGCGGGACGTTTCCCGGGACCTCATTAAGCCTGGGACAGCGGACCCCGAATCCGGGACGCGTCCCGGGCAATCCGGGACGCGTCCCGGGCAATCCGGGACGTCTGGTCACTCTAGCATAATGCATCGCTTGACTTGTAGGTATAATGTATTGAATCAGCCCTAGATTGCTCGATGATCTGAGAACCTGTTTGTCTCAGCAACAGCCTGTATATAAGCTGTGCAATGCTCTGATACCTCTGCACCTTCCCCATACCTCTGCCTGCAAATCTTTCACATCTGTGATCTATAGTCAGGTCTGATCCATGCATATCACTTCCTGTTCCTGTCTGTGCCCAGGAAGTAGAAGAGGCATCATGGCGCAAAGACAGACAGCAATGAACAGACCTGATCTACAAGTCAGTATAGACAGGAACAGGAAGGACAGCACAGAGCAATGATCATACCTGATCTACAAGTCATGTGAGTAAAGCTGTCACACAGGGATGCAGAGATATCAGAGCTGGTGTACAGTGTATACAGTATAGACAGGAACAGGAAGGACAGCACAGAGCAATGATCAGACCTCATCTACAAGTCATGTGAGTAAAGCTGTCACACAGGGATGCAGAGATATCACAGCTGGTGTACACCAGTGTACAGTATAGACAGGAACAGGAAGGGCAGCACAGAGCAATGATCAGACCTGATCTACAAGCCATGTGAGTAAAGCTGTCACACAGGGATGCAGAGATATCACAGCTGATGTACAGTGTATACAGTATAGACAGGAACAGGAAGGGCAGCACAGAGCAATGATCAGACCTGATCTACAAGTCATGGGAGTAAAGCTGTCACACGGGGGTACAGAGATATCAGAGCTGGTGTACAGTATACAGTATAGACAGGAACAGCCAGGACAGCACAGAGCAATGATCAGATCTGATCTACAAGTCTTGTGAGTAAAGCTGTCACACAGGGATGCAGAGATATCACAGCTGGAGTACAGTGTATACAATATACAGTATAGACAGGAACAGGAGGGACCGCACAGAGCAATTGTCAGACCTTATCTACAAGCCATGTGAGTAAAGCTGTCACACAGGGATGCAGAGATATCACAGCTGGAGTACAGTGTATACAGTATAGACAGGAAGGACAGCACAAAGCAATGGTCAGACCTGATCTACAAGCCATGTGAGTAAAGCTGTCACACAGGGATGCAGAGATATCAGAGCTGGTGTACAGTGTATACAGTATAGACAGGAACAGGAAGGGCAGCACAGAGCAATGATCAGACCTGACCTACAAGCCATGTGAGTAAACCTGTCACACAGGTATGCAGAGATATCAGAGCTGATGTACAGTATACAGTATAGACAGGAACAGGAGGGACAGCACAGAGCAATGATCAGACCTGATCTACAAGTCATGTGAGTAAAGCTGTTAGACAGGGATGCAGAGATATCACAGCTGGTGTACAGTGTATACAGTATAGACAAGAACAGGAAGGACCGCACAGAGCAATGACCAGACCTGATCTACAAGTAATGTGAGTAAAGCTGTCACACAGAGATGCAGAGATATCAGAGCTAGTGTACAGTATATACAGTACAGACAGGAACAGGAAGGGCAACACAGAGCAATGATCAGACCTGATCTACAAGTCATGTGAGTAAAGCTGTCACACAGGAATGCAGAGATATCACAGCTGGTGTACAGTGTATACAGTATAGACAGGAACAGGAAGGGCAGCACAGAGCAATGATCAGACCTGATGTACAAGTCATGTGAGTAAAGCTGTCACACAGGGATGCAGAGATATCACAGCTGGTGTACAGTGTATAAAGTATAGACAGGAACAGGAAGGGCAGCACAGAGCAATGATCAGACCTGATCTACAAGTCATGTGAGTAAAGCTGTCACACAGGGATGCAGAGATATCACAGCTGGTGTACAGTGTATACAGTATAGACAGGAACAGGAAGGGCAGCACAGAGCAATGATCAGACCTGATGTACAAGTCATGTGAGTAAAGCTGTCACACAGGGATGCAGAGATATCACAGCTGGTGTACAGTGTATAAAGTATAGACAGGAACAGGAAGGGCAGCACAGAGCAATGATCAGACCTGATCTACAAGTCATGTGAGTAAAGCTGTCCCACAGGGATGCAGAGATATCACAGCTGGTGTACAGTGTATACGGTATACAGTATAGACAGGAACAGGAAGGACAGCACAGAGCAATGATCAGACCTGATCTACAAGTCATGTGAGTAAAGCTGTCCCACAGGGATGCAGAGATATCACAGCTGGTGTACAGTGTATACAGTATAGACAGGAACAGGAAGGGCAGCACAGAGCAATGATCATACCTGATCTACAAGTCATGTGAGTAAAGCTGTCACACAAGGATGCAGAAATATCAGAGCTGCTGTACAGTGTATACAGTATATACAGGAACAGGAAGGACAGCACAGAGCAATGACCAGACCTGATCTACAAGTCATGTGAGTAAAACTGTCACACAGGGATGCAGAGATATCACAGTTGGTGTACAGTGTATATAGTATATACAGGAACAGGAAGGACAGCACAGAGCAATGATCAGACCTGATCTACAAGTCATATGAGTAAAGCTGTCACACAGGGATGCAGAGAGAGAGTGTAGACAGGGTTTTCACTCACATATTACTCAAGCTGGGCTGCCTATAAATTACGTATTTTATCATCTATACTGTAAATCGAATCCCTGACCAGTTCTTTCTCTTGCAGAACCTGATAAAGAACCTTCCGGAGCAGAAGGAGCTGACGGCGCTGTCGCAGCTGAAGGGGGAGTACGAGGACCTGTGTGAGCCCGAGCAGTTCGGCGTGGTGGTAAGTTACAGAAAATGGCGCAGCAATAAGTCAGGCCGGGTTGTCATCTGTCGGCCGACATTAAAAATAAGAGTTTTCAGCTGAGTATCGATTTTCCCATTATAGTAACTACTCACATTGTGCAGCGAGAGGCCGGCTGCTGCCTTCTGATAATATTATTTATCAGCCGGGGAAGCCCAGACGTAACTGTGCTTATTCCACGCACCCGCCGCTGCCGCCAGCTATTCCTGGAGCGCTCGGTCCAGCATCTGCCGGGGGATGTTAAGGCAGAACTCCGGGGAGAGGTTATTAAGAAGCTTTCATATAACAGGAGCAATTACATTAAAGGAAGCGTAACATACAATACATAGTGGAGGTAGTGAAATCAGCACACACTGCAGCTAGTTTACTATCCGTACAGGGTTACAGATTACCCAGCAAGTTCATGGTGAACCACAACTCCTAGGAGTGTGTAAGGGGCTACAAAGGACCAAGAAGCCCTCCTATTAAAATGTAATGCAAAACCAAAGTTTCCCTTGTTAAATGATATCTGAGGTGAAAATTAACTGATGAGAAAAATACATTTATGTATCGTCCTTCTCCTAAAAATACTTTTTTTAGTTATCCCACTATTTTATTTTATATTTAAATATAGCTTTTAGGTTTTTACTGTTTCATTAAATGTCTCTGCTCAATGACACAAGTCCAGGTGGTCTGTGGGGATGAGGGCGGAAGGGACAGGAAGTCCAGGTGGTCTGTGAGGGATGAGGGGGGATGCTGTGGGGGTGGGGAGGAGACAGGAAGTCCAGGTGGTCTGTGAGGGATGAGGGGGGATGCTGTGGGGGTGGGGAGGAGACAGGAAGTCCAGGTGGTCTGTGAGGGATGAGGGGGGATGCTGTGGGGATGAGGGCAGGAGGGACAGGAAGTCCAGGTGGTCTGTGAGGGATGAGGGTGGGTGCTGTGGGGGTGGGGAGGGGACAGGAAGTCCAGGTGGTCTGTGAGGGATGAGGGGGGGATTCTGTGGGGGTGGGGAGGAGACAGGAAGTCCAGGTGGTCTGTGAGGGATGAGGGGGATGCTGTGGGGGTGAGGCTGGGACAGGAAGTCCAGGTGGTGTTTGAGGGATGAGGGCGGGGACAGGAAGTCAGGTGGTCTGTGAGGGATGAGGGGGGATGCTGTGGTGGTGAGGAGGGGACAGGAAATCCAAGTGGTCTGTGGGGATGAGGGCGGGGGGACAGGAAATCTAGGTGGTCCGTGAGGGATGAGGGTGGGTGCTGTGGGGGTGGGGAGGGGGACAGGAAGTCCAGGTGGTCGGGGACAATGTGATTGGCTGGAAGTCCGAGGTCACCACATGAGACAGCAACAATAATAGCGCCGCTACTTGTCACAGCAGACGATGCGCAGATGCCACCATTAGCACAGGAGGGGAATGGCGCTATAGACAGAGGTGCGTGGCGCGGACGCCGTTTGTTGATGGCCATCGACCTGAATGAAGCACTAATGAACACGGAGGAAAATTGCCGTTTAGGACTGAAGTGCTTATTTACAGAGAAATTAAAAATAAATAAAGGACCTCATCAGAGTAAAGAGCCGACACTTATCCTGTTTTTACCAAAATGATGATTTTTTTCTTCTTTCATTGTTTATGCCGCTCACCGTGATATTACACCCAATTACAATGCAATACATCCCAATTCTTTGGCCTCCACAAAACTGCGAAAAAATCACTAAACGCTATTTATGCGTAAAGCGTCCTCGCGCCGTAATACGATTCCGATTTATCACTCCGCCCCGCAGCCGCCTCTGCAGAGGAAATACACCAGCATTATTCCACTTAAAGGGGAACCGAGGTGAGAGGGACGTGGAGGCTGCCATATTTATTTCCTTTTACAAGATACCAGTTACATAGGAAATATACAGCACTCTTATGTATTCTACACTTAAAGGGAACCGGAGATGAACGCTTTGGCACAAAATAAACATATCCCCCGATAGATTTTACAAAATAAATACTATACTTGGTATTTTCGCCGCTCTGGTGTGCGTTTTTTTGTTTATTTTTTACTAAATCTCCATGCAAAACACAGTTCATCAGAAAAGCATATTATTTAGTGGGCTGTGTGCAAAATGAAATCACCATTTCTAAAAACCTCTCATGACTAACAAATAGAGATATAAAAAAAAACATTTTACAATACCCCCTTACATTAGCAGCTCCGCCCATCTCATCACAGCTCTCTGTGATGCTGCAGTATACAGAACAGGAAAGCAGAGCCAGCAGGGGGCAGGCTTGGGCTTGAAAAGACATCAGAGAAGACAGACTCCGCTATAATGATTCCTGAGCAAAGCCAGATTAAATGCTCAGTCGAAGATTTTTATCAGGGCTGATAACAAGCAGGCTGAGCAGTGAGGATGAAACAGAGAGCAGGGTAGGTGTTTTCTCTAATGTTCCCACTGATATATATGGTAAAATACAGGAGGGTGCTACATCTTGTACCTTGTAGTTTTTGAGAAAATCGATGTTAAAGTCGGTGTAATTTTTTGCGAAGATTTCAGCGAAAATCCGCCTACCGCACTTGCATTACCGATTTCCGAATTCCAATGCGGAAATGCAGAATCTGAACGAGCATCCCTATCTGGAGGCCCCGTGGGTCATCCTGTGGCCAGCACAGGGTCCCTCCAAGCATGTTCGGCAAGGGCTTGCTGACCGTAGTTGTGCGGTCATGCTTCTGTTCGTGCACAGTGTGTGTGCGGTTGTAATGCACCAGTTATGGCCGCACACGCCTCGGAGCACAAAGTCGCTTGTACACGGCTTTCTCATCCATGTACCTTATATACTCTTGTATAAGCCTAATTTTTCTGCACCAAAAATGTTCTGAAAAGTTACCCCCTGGGCTTATATGTGAGTCAGTGGAGCAGCATGGATGGTGGAGCAGGTATTGTTACTGGCAGAGGAGTGTAAGGATTGTGCACTAGTGATCCTGCTCTTACCAGCTGGCTCCCTGCTGTATCTGTGCCCCCATCCCCCGCAACATGGTGTTCAGAGTGCGCTGCTCAGGACTACCTGTGTCCCCTGGCTTGTGGAGCATAGCGTAGCCAGAAACGTATAAGCAGTACAATTATAATTATAATTGGGGATTCTTCCTGTACGGCAATCGCTGTGTCTCATATCTATGATGCCATCTAGTGGCGTCTTGAGACACAGCTGTTTCATCCTTGAGGTACATCTATCTATGGGTAGGGGGGCTGACTTGTACTGTGGGCACATCTGGCTACTGTGTAGGGGCTATACTGGGGAAGGGGCTTATACAGAAGGCAATTACTTTTTTCTAGTTTCTAAGGGAAAAGTGGGTACCTCGGCTTATACACGGGTCAGCTTATATGTGAGTATATATGGTATGTTTAGCTTCATGCTACTGGACTCTGCCAATACCTGTGCGGTACAGATGTGTTTGTACACAAACAGAAGCACAGTCATAGGGGGTGGGTGGGGGGTCTCCGGGCCATCAGCGGAGGGGTCACATGAGGGTCTCCGGCCATCAGCGGAGGGGTCACATGAGGGTCTCCGGCCATCAGCGGAGGGGTCACATGAGGGTCTCCAGCCATCAGCGGAGGGGTCACATGAGGGTCTCTGGCCATCAGCGGAGGGGTCACAGAGAAGCGTCCGCAGCACCCGGGGGCTTCCACTACTCAGGTAAGTATCTAACTAACAAACTTTTTTCCCCTCACGTTTGCTTTAACTCGGTGTCTAGTTTTTCTCATATCTGGTAAGAGTTCTATTTCCAATCCAATCTGCCAAGCCGGTTGTGAAATAAACACCAGCAGAAGGTGGCAGATATGTTGTGTGTTTTCCCACTTCTGCCGC
The DNA here is from genome assembly GCF_040937935.1 of Hyperolius riggenbachi. Classification (NCBI taxonomy): domain Eukaryota; kingdom Metazoa; phylum Chordata; class Amphibia; order Anura; family Hyperoliidae; genus Hyperolius; species Hyperolius riggenbachi. The sequence goes on from NC_090653.1 coordinate 4,645,051, forward strand.
ATCCCCCCCCTGGTGTGATCAGATGCCCCCTGCGCCGTGCGGCGGACCAGCAGGTGAAGACAGGTAATTAGACCGTGTCTTCTGATCGCACCTGCGGCTGCTGCTTCTCTCATCCTGTTCACTTTATTTATTCTCCTGATTCAAAAACTACAGTCATAATAAAAGTTTTGAGAATAAGGTCGGCCTGGAAGTGCACCCCCCCTTTCCCCCCCAAATACTGTGAGACCCTTGGAGGTGTAATAAGAGGGGCTCAGCTCATTCCTGAGGAAAGTCAGGCCCTCATGTAGCACCTACCGGTATCATGCACATACGGTACATTAATAATCACTGCACATGTGTAGCATTTCAGCTGTCTCACGTGTGGCTCAAAGAGGAACTCCAGTGAAAATAATGTAATAAAAAAAGCTCTTAATTTGAACAATAAATATCTATAAATGATGTAGTCAGTGTTTGGCCATTGTAAAATCTTTCCTCTCCCTGATTTAAATTCTGACATTTATCACATGGTGAAATTTTTACTGCTGGCAGGTGATGTCACTGGAAGGAGATGCTTCTTGCTTTTTTGGCAGTTGGAAACAGCTGTAAAGAGCTGTTATTTCCCACAATGCAACAAGTCTCCCACAGTGTGATGTCAGTACCATGGTCCTGACATCACACTGTGGGAGGGGTTTCACCACAATATCAGCCATACAGCGCCCCCTGATGATCTATGTGTGAAAAGGAATAGATTTCTCATGTAAAAGGGGGTATCAGCTACTGATTGGGATGAAATTCAATTCTTGGTCACGGTTTCTCTTTAAAGGGAACCTTAACTGAACGGGGGGTAAAGAGTTTTACTTACCTGGGGCTATTACCAGCCCCCTGCAGCAGTCCTGTGCCCTCGGCGCCGCTCTGGGATCCTCTGGTCCCCCGCTGTCACTTAGTTTCGTTTTTGACGACTCACCAGTCGCCGGCCGCCATGCGTATTATTGGACGCATTCACCAATGCAATTAGCGCTATTGCGGACCGCAACACGTACAAAAATACGCGTTGCCGCATATCTACGCGTGCGGAATGCGGCAACGCGCATTTTTGTACGCGTTGCGGTCCGCAATAGCGCTAATTGCATTGGTGAATGCGTCCAATAATACGCATGGCGGCCGGCGACTGGTGAGTCGTCAAAAACGAAACTAAGTGACAGCAGGAGACCAGAGGATCCCAGAGCGGCGCCGAGGGCACAGGACTGCTGCAGGGGGCTGGTAATAGCCCCAGGTAAGTAAAACTCTTTACCTCCCGTCCAGTTAAGGTTCCCTTTAAGGTCTCACTGAAGACCTGAAGACTTTATTTAAATAATATAAAACATCCCTGCACATCGCTTTTCACTTACTGATTAAAGAAAGGCACAAAACAGTCTGACTCCCCCCTCCGCAGCTAGATAGCGATTGTTGGGGGGGGGGGGGGGGGGGCAATGTGTGTGGTCATTTGGCAGAGATCTTCAACCAAGGTCCAGAGGATATCGGCCTGGGATCATTAATTAAAGGTATTTATGGCTAATTAAGAACATTAAAGGACTTTTTTTTCCAAAATGTATTTCTATTTAACTCTTTGTGGAAATGGGTGAGGGGTACACTAGCACCCCCTATACCATTTTCAGTTGGGGGGGGGGGGGCATCTGGGAGCACGCTTGTTAAAGGGGATCCCACAAGATGCCACCATGAACGGTCCCAGTGCCCTCATCTCCTGCTGGGCCCTGGTGGTGGGGAAGAGTCCCTTGTCTATAGTAAGAACAGAGACTTTGGGGGGTAGGGGGAGGCATCTTCTGGAGCCCGCCCACCTCATGGTCCTTGTGGGTTGGCATAGCTCAGGGTGCGGAGCCCCACCCAGTCCGGACTCTGAAAGTCCCTGCTTGTCCCCACTAGCACATTTGGCAGCATATATCGGGGCTTTGCTATTAAGTTGGCGCTATTAACTTCCATGCAGTTTGCCCAAAAGGTGCATTAAGTGGAAATTCCGTTAAAAAGTTTGGTAAGCCAAAAAAAAAAAGCCCCTTTTACTCTCACATGACGAAGCGAGGTGTGTCGCGGCGTGCATGCGTGGACTGATGGAGAGCCCAGTGACTTTCTTCCTGCCCAGCAGGGAGTACGTCACTGAGCAGGAGAGGTGCTATGCATATGATCCTGCCCAGCAGGGAGTACGTCACTGAGCGGAGGCGGTGCTATGCATATGATCCTGCCCAGCAGGGAGTACGTCACTGAGCGGGGGCGGCGCTATGCATATGATCCTGCCCAGCAGGGAGTATGTCACTGAACGGGGGTGATGCTATGCATATGATCCTGGCCAGCAGAGAGTATGTCACTAAGCGGGGGCGGTGCTATGCATATGATCCTGCCCAGCAGGGAGTATGTCACTGAGCGGGGGCGGTGCTATGCATATGATCCTACCCAGCAGGGATTACGTCACTGAGCGGGAGCGGTGCTATGCATATGATCCTGCCCAGCAGGGAGTATGTCACTGAGCGGGGGCGGTGCTATGCATATGATCCTGCCCAGCAGAGAGTACGTCACTGAGCGGGAGCGGTGCTATGCATATGATCCTACCCAGCAGAGAGTACGTCACTGAGCGGGGGCGGTGCTATGCATATGATCCTGCCCAGCAGGGAGTATGTCACTGAGCGGGAGCGGTGCTATGCATATGATCCTGCCCAGCAGGGAGTACGTCACTGAGCGGGAGCGGTGCTATGCATATGATCCTACCCAGCAGAGAGTACGTCACTGAGCGGGGGCGGTGCTATGCATATGATCCTACCCAGCAGAGAGTATGTCACTGAGCGGGGGCGGTGCTATGCATATGATCCTGCCCAGCAGGGAGTATGTCACTGAGCGGGAGCGGTGCTATGCATATGATCCTGCCCAGCAGGGAGTATGTCACTGAGCGGGGGCGGTGCTATGCATATGATCCTACCCAGCAGGGATTACGTCACTGAGCGGGAGCGGTGCTATGCATATGATCCTGCCCAGCAGGGAGTACATCACGCTCCGTGGGTCGGCACTATGCATATCAAAGTTTACAAATCAAAGTTTACAAACTCACCTCCTCACCTGTACTGACCAGAGGGGAATGTCAGCCACTCGCCTCCTCCTACATCTGCCTCATTATCTGAGACTGCTGATCACCTCGACATGCAGTTTTCACACTGGTTAACCCTTGATTGTGTAGTTTACTGCAACTGGCGGATAGAGTGCATTTATAAGATTATAATAAGTTTACTTCAGCAAAGACTTTGGAGTTGTGTAAAGATATGTATTGGCGAGCCCGGGACTCGCTGGCTCCGGTTTCTGTTGTTTTTTTATCCCATTTTTTTTTTAATGATTTTGCTTTTCAGCATTTTAGGATAGTTTTTCATCTAGAATTTAATTAGCTGTAATTGAATGTTTTGCTGTGTAGCCGCTATCTATTTTGCAGCACAAATCAATGTCTAATTATCCTAAATTTGCTGCAATTTGCTTCATGTAGAAAGTCTTATGGGCGATTGTGTCTGTGAATAGTATAGATATATAATAATACGCCACATTATCTGCCGAGCGCAGTCACGGCACAACCCCGGCCACGGAAATCGGGACACGACGAGAAACGTAAATATATACGGAACGCGGTGATCTGCAAATCATGTCAGCTCCGAGTGCAACCGAAAATATCGCAAATGCTGAAAATGGGGAATAGATTTATTTTATAGCTTATTATGAATTTTATGCCCACCGCGTAATTCAGTGAATTTGGGACATTTACTGCTGTGTTTTATAATCTGTTCTTGTTGTTGGCGATTTAACTACATTAATAACTTGCAGTATAGTGAAACAACCACAAGATGTCACTGTGTGTAAAATGTGATGATGATCTCTATGGGATTGTTATTTCCTGTATTCTCTATGTAAACTGCATTTCCTGATGGGGGTGTATATTTTATCTGTGCATGCTTTTCTTCAGTAAAGAGTTCTAACTTGCTATCCTGGGTGTTGATTGTGTGTACAGAACACGCTGCTCCATCACTTGGGAATATTTGGGAATTGAAATGACCAATCACTGTAGCTTTGCAGGTGAATTTTTGTCCCATTGCTGCCTGATAGAAGATATTGGCAGTTCTGGTCTCCTTTGTCATAGTTCTCATTTTATTGTGCAGCCAGTGTTTACAGTGGGTGGCAGTCTGGGCTGTCGGGTGCCAGTTTAGTAGATGCAGCAGTGCTGTGCTGTTGTAATACGTTCAGAAGGTGGTTTAATATTACTAAAAATAGCAAGCCAAGATGGCGTCCGGGCCGCTCCTTTTCAGAATTTTAATGAGGTCTCTAAAATTAAAAAACCACAAACACTTACAGGTGAGGTAATTAGTGTCTCACCAGAGCTAATTAACTGTCTCTCTGGATTTCTAAAAAACATGCACTGATGGTGGTGGGCCTTGAGGACAGGGCTGGGGAACACCGTTTTAAAGAGAATCTGTACTCTAATATTCTTACACTAAAAAGCATACCATTCTATTCCTTATTTTCTCCTGGGCCCCTCTGTGCTGTTTCTGCCACTCTCTGCTGCAATCCTGGCTTGTAATTAATCGTTTTAGGCAGTGTTTACAAACAAACTAACCAGCTTGTGATAGGCTCACATAAACAGAGTGTGTGAGTCATACAGAGTGTGCAGGGGGCCATACAGAGGGTGTGTATCGCTTCTATCCAATCACAAGCAGCCCTGCACATTCCACACATTCAAGCCTTAGCCCGACAGACAGGACAGAGGAAAGGAGATAAGATTTATTACAGAGACAGTGCAATTAGGAAAGGCTGCAGTAAGCCAGAGCACATTAGAACAGGCATAACAACTTATAGGATAGAAGAACTAAGACTGAAAAATTTGTTACAGAGTCTCTTTAAAATGTTATTTAGGTTCCCAGGTAATTTTTAGACTTTAGGCATTAACCGATAGTAACTCAAGTGTAACAGAACTAGACCTATAAACCACTCCGCGCTCTGCGGACACAAAAGGGAACTTCTGTAAACCCCTCCCCCAAGGAAAAGGCGGACCTGAGAAAAAAGGGGACTAGCCACCCATTCTCTGAACAGAACCTGATTGGAAGATGAGTTTTTTTATACTTGATTGTCATTGGCTAATGCTTAGTTAGTTTCTATACAAGGTGGTGGACAGGTGGAGAGCTTATAGACTGGGATGTGAGAAAGGATGAGGGCTGGAACGCCGTGTGTCTCTCCCCAATTGGTACGCATCTCTCCTCCTCTTTCTAATCTTATATATTTTATATCCTGTTTCGGTATCACATTGAAAAAAAAAAGGTGAAAGCACCATATACAATATATGGTTTTCCCATTATTTAAGAAGGGCAAAAAATCAGATCCAGGAAATTATAGACCTGTAAGCTTAACATCAGTTGTATGCAAACTATTTGAGGGGTTACTAAGAGATACTATACATGGCTTCATAGTAGAAAATAATCTTATTTCTCAGCATCAACATGGGTTTACTAAAGACAGGTCCTGTTTGACTAACATGCTCAGCTTTTATGAGGTAGTGAATGCTAATATGGATATTGGGAATGCTGTAGATGTGATATACTTGGACTTTGCAAAGGCATTCGACACTGTTCCCCACAAAAGTCTGGTGCAAAAGATGAGGATGCAAGGACTGGGGAAGAGTCTGTGTGCATGGATAGGGAACTGGCTAATGGACAGAAAACAAAGAGTTGTGGTCAATGGATCGTACTCAAAATGGGAGACTGTTAGCAGTGGGGTCCCACAGGGGTCTGTACTGGGTCCAGTGCTCTTCAATTTATTTATTAATGACCTAGTGGATACAGTAGTGAGCAATGTTGCTATTTTTGCAGATGATACAAAATTGTGCAGAATCATCAACTCTAAGGAAGATAGTGTTATATTGCAACAGGATCTGGATAGGATGGCTATATGGGCACATACATGGCAGATGAAATTCAATGTTGACAAATGTAAAGTCATGCATTTTGGTCGTACCAATGGTCTAACACCATACAAAATAAATGGGATACAGTTGGGGACATCAAACTTGGAGAAGGACTTAGGAGTACTCATCGACAACAAGTTAAATAATCGTACTCAATGCCAAGCCGCTGCAGCTAAAGCTAACAAAATTTTGGGATGCATTAAAAGGGAAATAAAAACTCGAGATGCTAGCATAATATTGCCCCTGTTTAACTCTCTAGTAAGGCCACATCTGGAATATGGAATTCAGTTCTGGGCACCACATTACAAAAAAGATATTGCAGTTTTAGAGCAGGTGCAGAGACGAGCAACAAAATTGATACGTGGGATGGAAGGTCTCACTTACCAAGAAAGGTTAGATAAACTGGGTTTATTTAGTCTAGAGAAAAGACGCCTTAGAGGAGATCTAATTAACATGTATAAATACATCAGAGGGCAATATAATAGCTTGGCGGATGAGCTTTTTGTCCCTAGGCCTTCTCAAAGGACTAGAGGACATGATCTGCGCATGGAGGAAAAACGTTTTAGCCATTTATTTAGGAAAGGGTTCTTTACAGTAAGAGTGATTAAGATGTGGAATGCATTGCCACAGGAAGTCGTTATGGCAAACTCTATACCTGCATTTAAAGGGGGCTTAGATGCTTTCCTTGCGTTGAATGACATCCATGGCTACAATTACTAGGTAATGCCAATGATGTTAATCCAGGGATTTTATCTGATTGCCATCTGGAGTCGGGAAGGAATTTTTACCTTGTAAGGGTTTTTTCGCCTTCCTCTGGATCAACAGGGATATGTGAGGGAGCAGGCTGGAGTTGTACTTTGTACTGGTTGAACTCGATGGACGTATGTCTTTTTTCAACCAAAGTAACTATGTAACTATGTAAAAAAATATTTTGCATGTGCTTCACCCCTCCTCTGAAATGCCCTCCCACAACACATCCGTCACTCTCCAACCTTTGTTACCTTTAAAGAGGAACTCCAGTGAAAATAATGTAATAAAAAAGAGCTTCATTTTACAATAATTATGTAGAAATGATTTAGTCAGTGTTTGCCCATTGCAAAATCTTTCCTCTCTCTGATTTACATTCTGACATTTATCACATGGAGACATTTTTACTGCTGGCAGGTGATGTCACTGGAAGGAGATGCTGCTTGCTTTTTTAGCAGTTGGAAACAGCTGTAAACAGCTATTTCCCACAATGCAACAAGGTTCACAGACCGGAAACTGCCAGGACTACCACGGTCCTCAGAGTTTCTTGTGGGAGGGGTTTCTCCACAATATCAGCCATACGGCGCCCCCTGATGGTCTGTTTGTGAAAAAGGAATAGATTTCTCATGTAAAAGGGGGCATCAGCTACTGATTTAGATGAAGGTCTATTTTTGGTCACCGTTCCTCTTTAAACGCTCTCTCAAAACACACTTTTTCCAACAAGCATACGCTCTACGTTAGGCCATCCCCCTTTATCCTAAAGCCAAGTAGCACTACTAGATATCCTAAAACTTCCTGCCTCTAGGTATGTTTATTGGTTACTTCTCCCGCCTCTTGTTCCCCCTCCCTCCCATTCATTTTGTGTCTTGAAATCATTATACATTTTATTCATCATGTTACTTTTGTCACTGTAATTACCAATTATGTATTTTGTCACCAATTATGTATCTTGTATATTGGTGTATAGCATTGTCTGTATTATTATGTACCCCATGTTTGTTTCTTACTTTGTACAGCACCACGGAATATGTTGGTCCAATATAAATCAATAATAATAATAATAGTAATGATATGTATCAGAGGACAAAACAGCAAATTTGTGTCCATAGATTCACCACAGGTTCTCTTTATCATCAGTCCTCTCCTGTCTGTCTTTCTGCAGATGAGCACGGTGAAGATGCTGCGGCCACGACTAAACGGAATCCTTTTCAGGCTGACCTTCGATGAGCACATCAGTAACATCCGGCCGGACATCATGAGCGTCACTCTGGCCTGCGAGGAACTGAAGAAGAGCGAAAACTTCAAGCGAATGTTAGAATTGGTGCTGCTGGTCGGAAACTTCATGAACGCCGGCTCAAGAAACGCACAGTCCCTGGGCTTCAACATCAGCTTCCTCTGCAAGGTAAGAGCAGGCCGCAAGCCTACCACTACTACCATACTGCAAGGCGCAAGCCTGGCACAACTACAACCACACTGCACGGTCTCCAGCCTGACACACCTACCACCACACTGCAAGGCCACAAGCCTAGCACTACTACCATACTGCAAGGCGCAAGCCTGGCACAACTACTACCACACTGCAAGGCCCCAAGCCTGACACTACTACCACCACACTGCAAGGCCACAAGCCTGACACAACTACCACCACACTGCAAGGCCTCAAGCCTGACACAACTACCACCACACTGCAAGGCCTCAAGCCTGACACAACTACCACCACACTGCAAGGCCGCAAGCCTGACACAACTACCACCACACTGCAAGGCCACAAGCCTGACACTACTACTACCACACTGCAAGGCCCCAAGCCTGACACACCTACCACCACACTGCAAGGCCACAAGCCTGGCACATCTACCACCACACTGCAAGGCCGCAAGCCTGACACAACTACCACCACACTGCACGGTCTCAAGCCTGACACACCTACCACCACACTGCAAGGCCACAAGCCTGGCACATCTACCACCACACTGCAAGGCCGCAAGCCTGACACATCTACCACCACACTGGATGGCCGCAAGCCTGACGCAACTACTACCACCACACTGCAAGGCCACAAGCCTGACACAACTACCACCACACTGCACGGTCTCAAGCCTGACACACCTACCACCACACTGCAAGGCCACAAGCCTGACACTACTACCACCACACTGCAAGGCCACAAGCCTGACACAACTACCACCACACTGCAAGGCCTCAAGCCTGACACAACTACCACTACACTGCAAGGCCGCAAGCCTGACACAACTACCACCACACTGCAAGGCCACAAGCCTGACACTACTACTACCACACTGCAAGGCCCCAAGCCTGACACACCTACCACCACACTGCAAGGCCACAAGCCTGGCACATCTACCACCACACTGCAAGGCCGCAAGCCTGACACAACTACCACCACACTGCACGGTCTCAAGCCTGACACACCTACCACCACACTGCAAGGCCACAAGCCTGACACTACTACCACCACACTGCAAGGCCACAAGCCTGACACAACTACCACCACACTGCAAGGCCTCAAGCCTGACACAACTACCACCACACTGCAAGGCCGCAAGCCTGACACAACTACCACCACACTGCAAGGCCACAAGCCTGACACTACTACTACCACACTGCAAGGCCCCAAGCCTGACACACCTACCACCACACTGCAAGGCCACAAGCCTGGCACATCTACCACCACACTGCAAGGCCGCAAGCCTGACACAACTACCACCACACTGCACGGTCTCAAGCCTGACACACCTACCACCACACTGCAAGGCCACAAGCCTGACACTACTACCACCACACTGCAAGGCCGCAAGCCTGACACAACTACCACCACACTGCGAGGCCACAAGCCTGACACAACTACCACCACACTGCGAGGCCGCAAGCCTGACACAACTACCACTACACTGCAAGGCCACAAGCCTGATATACCTACCACTACACTGCAAGGCCACAAGCCTGACACAACTACCACCACACTGCGAGGCCGCACGCCTGACACAACTACCACTACACTGCAAGGCCACAAGCCTGATATACCTACCACTACACTGCAAGGCCACAAGCCTGACACAACTACCAGCACACTGCGAGGCCACAAGCCTGACACAACTACCACCACACTGCGAGGCCGCAAGCCTGACACAACTACCACTACACTGCACGGTCTCAAGCCTGACACACCTACCACCACACTGCACGGTCTCAAGCCTGGCACATCTACCACCACACTGCAAGGCCGCAAGCCTGACACAACTACCACCACATTGCAAGGCCACAAGCCTGACACAACTACCACCACACTGCAAGGCCGCAAGCCTGGCACAACTACCACCACACTGCAAGGCCACAAGCCTGACACTACCACCACCACACTGCAAGGCCGCAAGCCTGGTACAACTACTACCACACTGCAAGGTCACAAGCCTGACACACCTACCACCACACTGCAAGGCCACAAGCCTGACACAACTACCACCTCCCTGCAAGGCCACAAGCCTGGCACAACTACTACCACACTGCAAGGCCACAAGCCTGACACAACTACCACCACACTGCAAGGCCGCAAGCCTGACACAACTACCACCACACTGCAAGGCCGCAAGCCTGACACAACTACTACCACACTGCAAGGCCACAAGCCTGACACAACTACTACCACACTGCAAGGCCACAAGCCTGACACAACTACTACCACACTGCAAGGCCTCAAGCCTGACACAACTACCACCACACTGCAAGGCCGCAAGCCTGACACAACTACCACCACACTGCAAGGCCACAAGCCTGACACTACTACTACCACACTGCAAGGCCCCAAGCCTGACACACCTACCACCACACTGCAAGGCCACAAGCCTGGCACATCTACCACCACACTGCAAGGCCGCAAGCCTGACACAACTACCACCACACTGCACGGTCTCAAGCCTGACACACCTACCACCACACTGCAAGGCCACAAGCCTGACACTACTACCACCACACTGCAAGGCCGCAAGCCTGACACAACTACCACCACACTGCGAGGCCACAAGCCTGACACAACTACCACCACACTGCGAGGCCGCAAGCCTGACACAACTACCACTACACTGCAAGGCCACAAGCCTGATATACCTACCACTACACTGCAAGGCCACAAGCCTGACACAACTACCACCACACTGCGAGGCCGCACGCCTGACACAACTACCACTACACTGCAAGGCCACAAGCCTGATATACCTACCACTACACTGCAAGGCCACAAGCCTGACACAACTACCAGCACACTGCGAGGCCACAAGCCTGACACAACTACCACCACACTGCGAGGCCGCAAGCCTGACACAACTACCACTACACTGCACGGTCTCAAGCCTGACACACCTACCACCACACTGCACGGTCTCAAGCCTGGCACATCTACCACCACACTGCAAGGCCGCAAGCCTGACACAACTACCACCACATTGCAAGGCCACAAGCCTGACACAACTACCACCACACTGCAAGGCCGCAAGCCTGGCACAACTACCACCACACTGCAAGGCCACAAGCCTGACACTACCACCACCACACTGCAAGGCCGCAAGCCTGGTACAACTACTACCACACTGCAAGGTCACAAGCCTGACACACCTACCACCACACTGCAAGGCCACAAGCCTGACACAACTACCACCTCCCTGCAAGGCCACAAGCCTGGCACAACTACTACCACACTGCAAGGCCACAAGCCTGACACAACTACCACCACACTGCAAGGCCGCAAGCCTGACACAACTACCACCACACTGCAAGGCCGCAAGCCTGACACAACTACTACCACACTGCAAGGCCACAAGCCTGACACAACTACTACCACACTGCAAGGCCACAAGCCTGACACAACTACTACCACACTGCAAGGCCACAAGCCTGACACTACTACCACACTGCAAGGCCACAAGCCTGACACAACTACCACCACACTGCAAGGCCACAAGCCTGACACGCCTACCACCACACTGCAAGACCACTAGCCTGACACAACTACCACCACACTGCAAGGCTACAAGCCTGACACAACTACCACCACACTGCAAGGTAAGAGCTCCGGGTGTAATACAAGCTATGGTCCGGTGATAGTGATAGAGCAGATATGCCAAAATCACACCAAACGCTGATTCAGGTAATGCCTTTAAAGGACACCTGAAGTGAGAGGAATATGGAGGCTGACATATTTATTTATTTTTAAGCAATACTGGTTGCCTGGCTGTCCTGCTGATCTCTTTGGCTGCAGAAGTGTCTCAATAACACCAGAAACAAGCATGCAGCTAATCCTGTCAGATCTGAAAACAATGTCAGAAACAGCTGCAGCTGATCTGCTGCATGCTTGTTCAGGGGCTATGGCTAAAAGTATTAGAGGCAGAGGATCAGCAGGGCTGCCAGGCAACTGGTATTGTTTAAAAGGAAATTAAGATGGCAGCCTTCATATACCTCTTATTAGGGCCCTTTTACACTTAATCAGTTGCTCTCAGTTATAACTGAAGGACAACTGATTTTCAAAGTAATGCCCATGTTTCCCAATGGCTCAGTTCTCACTGTACGTGTTTTAAAGGATACCCGAAGTGACATGTGACATGATGAGATAGACATGTGTATGTACAGTGCCTAGCACACAAATAACTATGTTGTGTTCCTTTTTTTCTTTCTCTGCCTGAAAGAGTTAAATATCAGACATGTAAGTGGCTGACTCAGTCCTGACTCAGACAGGAAGTGACTACAGTGTGACCCTCACTGATAAAAAATTCCCCTTTTAATCTCTTTCTTGCTCTCAGAAGCCATTTTCTGCTAGGAAAGTGTTTTTTAGTTGGAATTTCTTATCAGTGAGGATCACACTGTAGTCACTTCCTGTCTGAGTCAGGACTGATTCAGCCACTTACATACCTGATATTTAACTCTTTCAGGCAGAGAAAGGAATAAAAGAACACAGCCTAGTTATTTGTGTGCTGGGCACTGTACATACACATGTCTCTCTCATCATGTCACATGTCACCTCAGGTATCCTTAAATGACTGACTGTACATATTTCTCTTGCAAGCCTTTGTTTCTTCTTTGGGAATTTATACAGAACTGAGTTACAGATCAGAGACTTCTGTGCGGTTCTCATCCAGTTCTGTATCACATCTGAAAAAGAAACTCAGTTTTGAAAATTCCCCCATAATGCATTGTGCTGGTTAGCATGTAAGGACATTAAAGGGAACTCAAAGGTAAGAGGTATACGGAGGCTGCCATATTTATTTCCTTTTAAACAATACCAGTTGCCTGGCAGCCCTGCTGATCCTGTACCTAATACGTTTAGCCATAGCCCCTGAACAAGCATGCAGAAGATCAAGTCCTCTGACTCTGATTTTCCTGGATTAGTCATATGCTTGTTCCAGGGTTTTGACTCAGACACTACTTATGCCAGAAGATCAGCAGGACACCAGGCAACTGGCATTGCTTACAAGGAAATAAATATGGCAGCTTCCATATTCCGCTCAAGTATCCAATAACTGCTGTGATAAAAACCACTGAAGGTTCTGCTGATGGGAAAGAAGGTGGCGATTGGCTGAGACTACGGAGGGGGTGGGGCACAGACACACTGTTTGAGAGCTCGCAGGTGCAGCTCAGGGGGGTCCGCGGTGCAGGAAGTACCGCTGTGGGATTTCCTGCCTAGATATTTATAAATGTATTTTATTTTGCATCAGACAATGAAGAAGCTTTTACACAAATTGCAAAACAAATCTGCACTTCTGTATGTGAAATATTTGCGTTTTCGCCTGACTTTTATCAGAGATTTGCCTATTGAAAGCAAGTGCCATTTACAGTTTTTAAAAGGCTCAATTATCTGAGATGATTTGAAAACAAAACGTGTTTGTGAGCGAGAGAAGGGAGAAGAGCGGCGTTCTGAGGACCGTAATTATGAGTGACGCCGCACAATTAAAGGCACAAGCCAAACCGAAGGGAAAAATCGGCTGCGTAATTACGGCGGGAGACTCGCGGCTGTTTATGCGAGGAAGCCAGACGCACGCGCTTCATCTAGAGCTTTTTTAATCTATTTTTTCCCCCTTTATGGATTAGAAAGTGATTGGGGATTAGGCATTGCATTGTAAATATAGGCTGTAAGATTGCTTCCTGGCGGAGGCCTTGTGCTCGCCCGCTGCCTCCCATGAATCAAGCATGGATTAACCTGGTTTAGCCGTCTACGGTACATTAACCACGATGCGGTCACTGGTCAGCTCGCTGCCTGCCGGAAATCAATCGCAGCTCTCCTGTTATATGAATACCGGTCCCAGCCTGCTCAATGCTACTCTGTCACATGACTGGGACACTGTGCTGTACATGGACTGGAGTGTGTGTGTGCAGTGTATGTGTGTGTGTGTACAGTGTGTGTGTGTGTGTGTGTGTGCAGTGTGTGTGTGTGTGTGTGTGTGTGTGTGTGTGTATACAGTGTGTGTGTGTGTGTGTGTGTGTGTGTGTGTGTGTGTGTGTGTGTGTGTGTGTGTACAGTGTGTGTGTGTGCAGTGTATGAGTGTGTGTGTGTGCAGTGTATGAGTGTGTGTGTGTGTGTGTGTGTGTGTGTGTGTGTGTGTGTGTGTGTAGTGTGTGTGTGTGTGTGTGTACAGTGTGTGTGTGTGTGCAGTGTGTGTGTGTGCATTGTGTACAATGTGAGTGTGTGTGTGTGTGTGTGTGTGTGTGTGTGTGCATTGTGTACAATGTGAGTGTGTGTATACAATGTGTGTGTGTGTATACAATGTGTGTGTGTGTATACAGTGTGTGTGTGTGTGTGTGTGTGTATACAGTGTGTGTGTACAGTATGTCTGTGTGTATACAGTGTGTGTGTACAGTGTGTGTGTGTGTGCATTGTGTACAATGTGAGTGTGTGTATACAGTGTGTGTATACAGTGTGTGTGTATACAGTATGTGTGTGCAGTGTATGTGTGTGTGCAGTGTGTGTGTGTGTGTGTGTGTGTGTGTGTGTGTGTGTGTGCGCATTGTGTACAGTGTGTGTGTGTATACAGTGTGTGTGTGTATACAGTGTGTGTGTGTGTGTGTGTGTGTGTGTGTGTGTGTGTGTGTGTGTGTGTGTGTGTGTGTGCGTACAGTGTGTGCGTGTACAGTGTGTGTGTGTGTGTGCAGGATGTCTGTGTGTACAGAATGTGTGTGTGTGTGCACAGTTTGTGTACAGTTTATGTGTGTTTGTGTGTGTATAGAATGTGTGTGGTATGTGTGGGTGTACAGAATGTGTGTGGTACAGTGTGTGTTTGTGTGTGTGTAGTATGTCTGTGTTATACAGTGTGTGTGTGTGTGTGTGTGTGTGTGTGTGTGTGTGTGTGTGTGTGTGTGTGTGTGTGTGTGTGTAGTATGTCTGCGTGTACAGAATGTGTGTGCAGTGTGTGTACAGTGTATGTGTGTTTGTGTGTGTGTACAGTGTGTGTGTGTGTGTACAGTGTGTGTGTACAGAATGTGTGTGCAGTGTGTGTACAGTGTATGTGTGTGTGTGTGTGTGTGTGTGTGTGTGTGTGTGTGTGTGTGTGTGTGTGTGTGTGTGTGTGTGTGTGTGTGCAGTGTGTGTGTGTGTACAGTGTGTGTGTACAGTGTGTGTGTACAGTGTGTGTGTACAGAATGTGTGTGCAGTGTGTGTACAGTGTATGTGTGTTTGTGTGTGTGGGTGTACAGAATGTGTGTGTACAGTGTATGTGTGTGTGGTATGTGTGTGTGTACAGTGTGTTGGTGTGGGTGTGGCATACATCAAATGAAGGTGCCTGGAAATTTGGGCGCACAGTAAGGCCAATAGTAAAATATCAATAGAAAGTACAGATATTTTACTATGGCTACTATGGCCAATCCTAACCCTACTCTCATAATGAACCTTTCCCATCTTATGCCTAAAGGTAGCCATACACTGGTCGATTTGCCATCAGATTCGACCAACAGATAGATCCCTCTCTGATCGAATCTGATCAGAGAGGGATCGTATGGCTGCCTTTACTGCAAACAGATTGTGAACCAATTTCAGCCTGAAACCGATCACAATCTGTTGTGGTGGTGGTGGTGGTACTGCCGCCGCTCCCCCCCCCCCCCCCCCGCATGCATTACCTGCTCCGCCGGCGCGACTCCCGGGTCTCTCTCCGCTCTTCTTCTCCGCTCTGGTCTCCGGCTCCAGCATGCTTCACTTCTTCCTGCCCGGCAGGAAGTTTAAACAGTAGAGCGCCCTCTACTGTTTAAACTTCCTGCCAGGCAGGAATAAGTGAAGGCATGCCGGAGACCAGAGCGGAGAAAAGTGGAGGCGAGCGGGGGCAGTCGCGCCGGCGGAGCAGGTAATGTATGCGGGCTCTATTGCGTCGGTCGTCGGGCACTCGAACGCCGCTAGCGATGCGCTCTTTACCCGCAGGCGATCGACGGTAATTTTCCGCACGGCGCGATCAACGGGATCGGACGAAATGAATCGAAATTCGGCGTGTAGCGCGAACGATTGGCAGCAGATTCGATCCCAGTGATCGAATCTGCTGTCGAAACGGCGGTAAATCGGGCCAGTGTATGGCCAGCTTAACTCTAAACAACCCCCCCCCCCCCCATTTGCATCTATTTGAAAAGGGCGCCTGGTGTAGCCCATCTATGCCAAATTTCGGCTACAAAGGGCGCCCATATATATGGTGTAGCCCATATACAGTGGCGTTCCTACCATTGGGCACAGGGGGGCGTGGCACACCGGGTGATTGACAGCCAGGGGGGTGTCGCCATGACCCCCGTGGCAGGCAGAGCAGGAGGTAAAGTAGCACTATAAGGAGGGGCAGCGACGGAAATATCCCCCCCTCCCTCACCTGGGTCCCCTCCTTCAGCGCTCTCTACCTCCAAAATGCGGCAAACAGGCAGGCAGGCCGGGCAGGCGGGCTAGGAGGAGAATAACTCACCTCACTTCCGCATTCCAGCCGATGGAACGCTGCGTCACTGTCACATGCCACATCTCCGCCTTCAATGCCGCCCACTGTGCTTTCTTATGAGCGGAAGCACAGTGGGCGGCATTGAAGGCAGAGATGTGGCATGTGACAGCGATGCAGCACAGTTATTCTCCTCCTAGCCCGCCTGCCCGCCACATTTTGGAGGTAGAGAGCGCTGAAGGAGGGGACCCAGGTGAGGGAGGGCGGATTTCCCCCCCCCCTTCCCACCGCTGCCCCTCCTTATAGCGCTGCCCACTCCTCCTGGGGCACTATTCTGGGGGCCACTATACTACCTACACTGGGGGCAGCTATACTGGGGGCCACTATATTGGGGGCAGCTATATTGGGGGCCATAAAACTACATACACTGGGGGCAGCTATGCTGGGGTCTGGGGGCCACTATACTGGGGGCCACTATACTAGCTATACTGGGGGCCACTATATTACCTACACTGGGGGGGGCACTATACTAGCTACACTGGGGGCCACTATACTAGCTACACTGGGGGCCACTATACTAGCTATACTGGGGGCCACTATACTAGCTATACTGGGGGCCACTATACTAGCTATACTGGGGGCAACTATACTACCTACACTGGGGGCAGCAGCTATACTACCTATACTGGGGGCAGCAGCTATACCACCTACACTGGGTGCAGCAGCTATACTACCTACACTGGGGGCAGCAGCTATACTACCTATACTGGGGACAACTTTATTATGTAAAACAGTGTCGGAAGCCCTGCTCTGGAGACTTTGAGTCTGCAGTGCAGGGCTTCAGGCGCCATTTTCCAGTAGCACTGGCGCGGGAGTTTCAGTTTCAGTTGCTGGCTGCAGAGGATCGTGGGAGCTGCGTGCCAGACTGAGGTCGGGACAGGAGGTCTGCTGCAGGAGAGTAAATGTTTTTTTCTTTATTTATATTAGCAGGTGTATTTGCTGGTCAGGTCTGCCACATGATTGCACATATTTTCTGGTCAAATCTGCCAAATGATTGCAAGTATTTTCTGGTCAAATCTGCCACATGATTGCACGTATTTTCTGGTCAAATCTGCCACATGATTGCATGTATTTTCTGGTCAAATCTGTCAACAAGATTGCATGCATTTTCTGGTCCAATCTGTCGACAAGATTGCATGTATTTCTTGTCAAATCTGCCACATGATTGCATGTATTTTCTGGTCCAATCTGTCGACAAGATTGCATGTATTTTCTGGTCAAATCTGCCACATGATTGCATGTATTTTCTGGTCAAGTCTGCCACATAATTGCATGTATTTTCTGGTGAAATCTGCCGACATGATTGCATGTATTTTCGGGTCAAATCTTCCACATGATTGCATGTATTTTCTGGTCCTCGGGGCTCAGGAAAGTCTGGCAGCAATGTTTGGCGGGGCAGCAGTAGTAGGGGAGAGATGGCACATGGCGTTACATGGGCACCAATCAGGATAGCGTCCTCTGGCGCTCAGGAAAGTCGGGCAGCGATGTTTTTGGGCAGCAGTAGTGGGGAAGGGATGGCACAGAGCGTTACATGGGCACCAATCAGGATAACGTCCTCTGGCGCTCAGGAAAGTCGGGCAGCGATGTTTGGGGGGGCAGCAGTAGTGGGGGAGGGATGGCACATAGCGTTACATGGGCACCAATCAGGATAGCGTCCTCTGGCGCTCAGGAAAGTCGGGCAGCGATGTTTGGCACACAGCGTGCGTCTCGATGTTGTTTTTTCCTCCATGATTTATCTTTCAGTGATGATTCCGGCTTCCACATTGCGGGGGTGATCACCACTCGCTGTGATGTCAGAGTAATCACTATCGATATGAACGATATTAGCGTTACGCCTGTCAGAGTTACTTTCGCCGTGTCCTTTTCCCCTCTTCCTGGAATTAGTTAGCAGGTTTCTCTCGGAGGTTGCGTTCTTTCATCAGGTCTCTTGATGTCATCTGCCTGTCAGACGTGAGATCCAGCGCCCCCCCCCCCCCCGACATGCGTTACAAATGGCGAGCTCAGAGGAGCGCTCCGCAGACTTCAGATGAAATCGCAGCGGTCTGCAGGGAGGCACCGCTGTGCCGTGATAGCTGTTTTCAGAAGGCCGATATTGGGATTTCATTCCTGTATATGTGTTTATTTTCCCTTTATATGAAACGCGCGTCGGGCGCTGAGACAGACACCGATCCACCTGGAGAGGAGTTTGGTGACAGCAGCGTTTCCTCCATTAGGCGATAATAGTAAACATTTGTCTGAGCAATCAGAAGAGAGAAAGCCCATCACGATTTGTGTACCGAGATGGAATCTCTGATTTCTGTGTCGTCTCTCCTGTCAGAAGATGAAGCTGCCAGATAACCGAGCGTACAAAACGAATCAGGACATTTACAGTGAGGGAGAAAAGTATTTGATCCCCTGCTGATTATGCTCTGTGTCCTCTGACCCGTCTATAGCTGTAATGATTTATTGTAGATGTGAGAGACAGAACAACAGTTTCAGATCCTCAAACACCCAGCGCCCCAAAGTCAGAGCTTGCTGTGCATTGTGATGAGTGAAATAAGTATTTGACCCCCTATCAATAGGAGACTTAGTACTTGCAGGCAATTCCCTTGCAGGTCAGACATTTCGTGTAGTTGGCCACCAGGTTTTCGCATATCTCAGGAGGGATTTTGGCCACTCCTCTTTGCACATCCTCTTCCAAGTCAGTGTTTCTAGTCTGATGTTTGGCAATTCAAACCTTCCGCCCCCTTCACAGAATTTCTATTGGATTGAGATCTGGAGACCGGCTAGGCCACTCCAGGACCTTCATGTGCGTCTTCAGCTCCTCCCTTCTTGCATTGGCTGTGTGTTTTGGGTCATTGTCATGTTGGAATACCCATCTAGGACCGATAGTCAATGCCCAGGCTGAGGGAAGGAGGAGTTCACCCAAGATTTGGCGGTACATGGCCCCACTGTCCCTTCATGTCCTGTCCCCTTACCAAAAAAAAAAACACCCCCAAAGTATAGTGTGTCCACCTCCATGTTTGATGGTGGGGATGGTGATCTTGGGGTCTATAGACAGCATTCCTCCTCCTCCAAACAGGGCAAGTCTAGTCAATGACAAAGATCTCAAGTTTCCGTAGGGTGTGCCCCAGTTTTTCCCTCCCCCATCCCCCCCCCCTTTTTCCTCCACCCTCTCGATCTCCCCCCTCCCCTTCCTTTTCCCCTCCACTACTTCCATGTGATATGAGGCTCGGGCCGGTAATAGTGGCACACACTGGCATGTTGGAGATGTATAGAAGTGAGGTAGATCTTCTCCTGCTGCCATCATTAGACGACGATGAGGGGAGAGGAATGAGGGGTCAGGGTTGCCAACTTATCCCTTTAAATACTGACACATCTAAGTTATACAGGTGCTGGGGCTTCTCACATATAATCAGTGCCTCGACTGCATCTAACTTGCCACAAGACATGTATAATTCATAAGCGTCCGTATTTAAAGGGATGAGTTGGCAACACTGTGAGGGGTTTCAGCAGCAGCAGGGTGATCTAGTGATACTGAAGATGAAGGGAAATCGCAGAGCGGCCATTATGGCTGGAGGTGAAGGCCGTACTAGGGGGCGGAGCTGGAGAGATAATGGCTGTTATACGTGGTTTCCCCTACATTGTACAGAGCGGCCATTATGGTTGGAGGCCGGAAGCCATATGAGGGGGCGGAGCTGGAGAGATAATGGCTGTCATACGTGGTTTCCCGTACATTGTACAGAGCGGCCATTATGGTTGGAGGCGGAAAGCCGTATGAGGGGGCGGAGCTGGAGAGATAATGGCTGTCATACGTGGCGTCCCGTACATTGTAAAGAGCAGCCATTATGGCTGGAGGGGGAAGTTGTATGAGGGGGCGGAGCTGGAGAGGTAATGGCTGTTATACGTGGTGTCCCGTACATTGTAGAGAGCAGCCATTATGGCTGGAGGTGGAGGTCGTACTAGGGGGCGGAGCTGGAGAGATAATGGCTGGCATACGTTGTTTCCCGTACATTGTAAAGAGCAGCCATTATGGCTGGAGGGGGAAGTTGTATGAGGGGGCGGAGCTGGAGAGGTAATGGCTGTTATACGTGGTTTCCCGTACATTGTAAAGAGCAGCCATTATGGCTGGAGGTGGAGGCCGTACTAGGGGGCGGAGCAGGAGAGATAATGGCTGGCATACGTGGTTTCCCATACATTGTAAAGAGCAGCCATTATGGCTGGAGGGGGAAGTTGTATGAGGGGGCGGAGCTGGAGAGGTAATGGCTGTTATACGTGGTGTCCCGTACATTGTAGAGAGCGGCCATTATGGCTGGAGGCGGGAAGCCGTATGAGGGGGCGGAGCTGGAGAGATAATGGCTGTCATACGTGGCGTCCCATACATTGTAAAGAGCAGCTAGTATGGCTGGAGGGGGAAGTTGTATGAGGGGGCGGAGCTGGAGAGGTAATGGTTGTTATATGTGGCGTCCCATTCATTGCCCCCACCAGGGCCGGATTTGTACTCATTAACGCCCTAGGCCACTGTCACCAGCCGCCCCCCTTCAGTATAGGTAGCGAGATGACCCCTCCCCCTTCTTTCTAGTATATGTAGCCAGATGACTCCTCCCCTTTCACTCCAGTATAGGTAGCCAGATGACTTCCTTAATCCCTCCTTTTCCCACACCCCCACCTTTTCAGTACAGGTAGCCAGCTCACCTTCACACCGCAGCAGCCATCAGTGTCACTCATTTCTCCGCTCCTCTCCAGTGCAGAAGCTTCCTCTTCCCCAAGTCCATAGCTGCCGGCCACAATGCAAGCGTGCACAGAGAGCAAGGTGGCTGCTGCGCAGGAGGCTAGCAGCAGAGTACTACTGCCAGGCACTCGCCTGATCTCCCTGCATAGCAGCATTTGCAAGCTTGCAAATGCTGCACCAGTTTAGCCTGCTGCTGCTTTGGTGCCCTTGCTTCTTTGGTGCCCTAGGCCATGGCCTAGGCGGCCTTGGCATACATCCGGCCCTTGCCCCCACCCTGGGACAAGAAAATGATTCCACACGGACGTTATCAGCTTCAAAAAGATACATAGCATATAACATATATAACAGTATCTGGAGAGACAGGCAAAGGATCCTGTCTGTGAACCCGAGGATGATGCCTGGGGAGGAAAACACTTCATGTTGCCCTTTCTCCAGCCAGTAGCAAATGGCAGTTAGGGGAGTTCTGTGCACCCAGAGGCATGCCGTTGCCATGGTTTTCGATAATGTGTATTTTTACATTTGGAGGTAAGCAGCCTCCTTGTGAAGTCAGACTGAAGTAATATGATGAGAGGAAGATTACTATGTGACTACTAGTCCTACACTCCCCAGCCATCGCTGACCCCACCCACCTGTATAGAGTCACCACCCCCTTTCAGCCACATGTGCTGCAGCCAAGTGCTCAGAAGACGATGCTGTTTGGCTGCACTGTATGGTGACTGTACCCCCCCCCCCCCCTCCCAATGGGAGTATGCCTTAAAGCTTACCTCAGTGCAAAGTTCTAAAACTAATACACTGCATATAGAATAAGAAGGATGTAAATAATTGTGCTTTTTAGGGGACACATGATAGACACTCAGTGATAGTGTGTGTGTTGGGGGTGGGGGTATTAGAGCAGGCCTGGCAGACGGCTCAGGGGCCTTGGAGTTGATGTAGTTGCAATGGGGGCATCAGGACCCCCCCAAGTTACTTTTATAGCTAAAACCGGCCCTGGCTAAGTGTTGGGTGGGGATGGGGACTAGTTACCTAGATAGTATATAGTATTAGGTGTAGGTGGGGGGGGGGTGATTACTAGCTTACTAGTTAGTATTAGGTGTAGATAGGAGAGCTTACTGCTGGGTGTACATGGGGGGTAGGTTAGTGTTAGGCAGAGGGGAGGTGTTAGGCGTAGGTAGAGGGGGTTAGGCAGAGGAGAGTGGAGGATCAGTGTTAGAGAGGGGAGAGGTTAGTGTTAGGCAGAGGAGAGAACTAAAGGCACTTATACCTATCTACCTATACTAAAGGCACCTATACGTAGCTAACCCATATTGAAGGCAAAAAATAAATACCTAGCTAACATATACTGGACGCACCTTTACCTAGCTAACCTATATCAGGGCACCTATACCTAGCTAACCTATAGTGGGTACACCTATACCTAGTTAACCTATACTGGGAGCACCTATACCTAGCTAACCTATACTGGGAGCACCTATACCTAGCTAACCTATACTGGCTGCACCTATACCTAGCTAACCTATACTGGGAGCACCTTTACCTAGCTAACCTATACTGGCTGCACCTATACCTAGCTAACCTATACTGGCTGCACCTATACCTAGCTAACCTATACTGGCTGCACCTATACCTAGCTAACCTATACTGGGAACACCTATACCTAGCTAACCTATACTGGGAACACCTATACCTAGCTAAGCTATACTGGCTGCACCTATACCTAGCTAACCTATACTGGCTGCACCTATACCTAGCTAACCTATACTGGGAACACCTATACCTAGCTAACCTATACTGGAACACCTATACCTAGCTAAGCTATACTGGCTGCACCTATACCTAGCTAACCTATACTGGGGGCACCTATACCTAGCTAACCTATACTGGGAACACCTATACCTAGCTAACCTATACTGGCTGCACCTATACCTAGCAAACCTATACTGGGAGCACCTATACCTAGCTAACCTATACTGGTGGCACCTATACCTAGCTAACCTATACTGGGAACACCTATACCTAGCTAACCTATACTGGCTGCACCTATACCTAGCAAACCTATACTGGGAGCACCTATACCTAGCTAACCTATACTGAAGGCACCTATACCTAGCTAACCTATATTGGGAGCACCTATAGCTAGCTACCTATACTGGGGGCACCTATGCTGGGATACCTATACTGGGGGAACCCATTCTTGACTACCTATACTGGGGGAGTAGTATGGGTTCGCAAATCCACATAGAAGGGGGGGGGGGGGGTGCAATTTTGACACCCTAGCCTTCGGTGCAATTTAGCGTAGAAACTGCCCTGCACGAGGGTAAAATCTCTGTGACTGTACAGCAGCATTGTGGCGATTCTGGCCTCTCATAGATATTCTGAGCGTCTCTTGCCCGGGCTCTCTGCACTTGCATGACGAGATCATGGCGGGAATACATAAGCACGGCCGTGGAACGTGCGAGGTTAGCCCGGTGACACGGAAAGGTAACAATAGACGGTGACTTGAAGGACCTTGCTTGATGCTTACACAGGTGAAGCGCTGTCAGCTGGCAGCAGATGTGTCATCTTCCATTGTGTTCTGTCGTGTAACGAGCTGCTCCGGGGCCACAAACGGCACAAAGTTTCCGATGACCTTCTTGACGAGAGCGTCTCTGTCACCGCGGAGCCGGCGAGAGTCTGACGATGCCCTTCACGTGTCCAAATCCGTCCGGCGTCAGCAGCGGGGAGACACACGGCTCCGTTCCCCCAGCCAGGACACCCCGGGGGGCATTACAGGGACAGCGGGCTCCGCTGGTGCTTAGAAATGCGCAGTCATCGGATGTATATGAAATAATTGTGAACGGTTATAGCATTGGATTGGGCTGGGAGGACAGATCGAAGCAGAACAAAAAGGCGCCGGCAAATTTGGGCGCACCATGCGCCGCCATAGGCCGTAATGTGAATTACGCCTTCAGAAGCTAATTTGGGCGCCGGTGAAAGACGGAGCCTAAATTACTTTAAAACAGTGTAATTCGCCCGCCAGCAATAGCTGGCAGCCGATTTCTCTTCCCCACAATCCACGGTGGCCTAAAGGGAGAATAGTAATTAACGCCACCGGGACTTTTGCAGCAGCAGGGTGAGACATTTATCAACTTCATTAGAGATGACTCAAACCTCAGATTTTGGGTTCGCGGACTGTGGAACTCAGCGAACCGCAATAGACTTTAATGGGCAGGCGAACTTGAAAAACTACAAACACTGTTTCTGGCCACAAAAGTGGTGGAAAAGATGTTTCATGGGGTCTAACAACTGGAGGGGGGCATGGCGGAGTGGTATAGATGCCAAAAGTCCCTGAGAAAATTACAGATTTGACACACAGCAGGGTTATAATCCAGAAATCGCATTACATTCCTAAATTGGAGGCATAAAGTGCTTGGTAATGCAGTGTGCTGCCAGTGGTGGAACTACAAATCTCAGCTGGCCTGGCAACTGTCTGTGGGCTCTATCTATGCATTGTCACCCACAAAGATGGCTATTCTTTAGTAAGTTCAATCACAAATACAGTGAAAAGATATACAATGTTATGGTAATACAGTGTGCTGCCAGTGTGGGACTACAAATCCCAGCTGGCTTGGCTGGCAACTGTCTGTGGGCTCTATCTATGCAGTGAAACCCACAAAGACAGCTATGCTTTAGTAAGTTAAATCACAAATACAGTGAAAAGATATGCAATGGTAATACAGAATGTGCTGAGCCTGGCTGGCACAGTACAGTCAGAAACTAGGCCCAGCTGCGACAGGGCTGTATGTATGCTGTCAGAATAATATTAACTCTCAAAAGAGCTTTTTGTGGGGTGCTTTCAGCAACAAGATTGAGCGAGGAGCAAGCTAACAACAGCCTAACTAACGCTTTCCCTATCTCTCCAGCAATGTCTCTCCCTGCTCTCACTATAGCAAGATCAGCAGACTGAGAACATGGCTGACGCTGCAGCATTTTTATAGGGGGGGGGGGGGGTCCATAGGTGAGTGCAGCCTGATTGGCTGCCATGTGTCTGCTGACTGTGATATAGAGGGTCAAAGTTTAGCCCAATGACAAGGTATAGGAAGCGGGTCGACTGCGCCATGTGTCAACTACCCCCCACAAGTGCAGGTAGCTGATATCCGTGCAAACTACCCACCAGGTGAACTGTTCGGGCCATCTCTAAACTTCATCCTTTGCCCAAATGTGCCGCCACTGTTACATGTATGCGTACAGATAAGGTATCAGAGAAATATAGGTATGCAAGGCCCCTTTCCACTAAGAAATGCGACCACAAGCACGCTGCTATCTTTCAGCACTGTGATTCCGCCGCAATCCATGGGGTGGACAGTGTCATTTTGGAGCTTTTTCAATTTGTGTCAGAGAAAAAAATGAGCTGTAAAATATTCTGAATTCAAGAATCGTGGAAAAATCATACAGCAGTGTGGTTGCTATGCAATTTTCCTGCGCTCCTATGCAAAGGAGCTCGATCACCCCAAAAATGGATGGCGATTCTGATCGGGAGAAATCACATTGCGAGCACGTTCGCACTGATTGAAACGTTTGCTGCCAATTCCATTTATTTTATTGTACTTGGCATTTTGCGATCCGCAAGCGACTGAAATTGGATCGCAAATGCTGGTAGCGGAAAAGGCCCTTTAAGGCACATGATTTATCAGGGTGCTGGGCACCACTCTCTCATTAGGATGAAGGAGAATGCTCATTAGTCGGCTCTTCGCTCTGTTTTCCATGTCGCCCTCCTGCAGTTCGGCGCTCTCGGATATCGCCGCCGCTCGCTAATCTCGCATAGCCGGTCGGGTTAGTGAGGTGGCGTCTGACTTTGCACTTATTTTGGGACTTTGTCCTCAGGGGAATAAATTAGGAGGTTCCAGCTGCAGTTGTATATCTGCGAGAACAAGTCGCCAGGAAACAACAGAACTTCCTGTAATTTATCTATATTGGAGAACTTTATTAAGCAGGAAAAGTTTTAGAGAAAGTTGGAAGATTTGGCCGTCTTCTGAAAACAAGGCATTTTGAGAACAGGGAGGTTTTTGTGCATTGATTGTATTGTTGTCTCACAGAGATGTACAGAACATTTTCCCAAATTATTATTATGCTGATCGCACTGACCTGTTTTTCTACTGACAGCACCAGGCGATTTACATCACTGCCGGCCGCCTAAACTACACATCACTGCAGGAAAAAACGCTTTACATTTCTTCATCTCCAGACAGAAATGTAAAAGTGGAGGATTGATGAGAGTTGTGTGCAGAAGTGAATAGCTCATTAGGATTTCTGGCTTCTTCCTGTTGAGTCTATCCTGGGCAGAAAGGGCCGTATCCATGGACCTCTTCTCCAGAGGGTGGTACACTTCCACTTCTCTTCTGACTCTGCCAGTCACCAGGCTTAGGTGACAGTACACAGCAGACTGGAATATGACGTGAATTCTTCCTGTTCCAGGCATAGTGCTGACATCATCCGCAAGATGGCAGATTCCAGGCAGCAGAATTCCTTTAATGGTGTAAAGACGCTGAGATCAGCATATATGTTACTTCAAGTCTATTACCTGAGCTTGACAGACACAGCTAGATAACACTGCAATACTGTCTTATCTACGCGAGGCACGCTGTATGAAAATTTGTTTTCATTGCCCACCGCAGTTTAAAGAGGGACTCCAGTGAATATAATGTAATAAAAAAGGTGCTTCATTTTTACAATAATTCTGTATAAATGATTTAGTCAGTGTTTGCCCATTGTAAAAGCTTTCCTCTCCCTGATTTACATTCTGACATTTATCACATGGTGACATTTTTACTGCTGGAAGGTGATATCACTGGAAGGAGATGCCGCTTGCTTTTTTGGCAGTTGGAAACAGCTGTAAACAGCTATTTCCCACAATGCAACGAGGTTCACAGACAGGAAACTGCCAGCACCATGGTCCTGACATCACACTGTGGGAAGGGTTTCACCACAATATCAGTAATACAGCACCCCCTGATGGTCTGTTTGTGAAAAGGAATAGATTTCTCATGGGAAAGGGGGTATCAGCTACTGATTGGGATGAAGTTCAATTCTTGGTCACGGTTTCTCTTTAAAGCCAGTTTATTTTCCCCATCGACACAAAAACTTCTTGTCATCAGGACAGAGCGCCACTTGACTGTTATTTAACCCTCACTTTAAAAAAAAAAAGAAGAATATTTTTTGACATTCTAGACAGAATCGATATAAAAAAAAAAACAAAAAAAAACTTTACCCTTCAGTTACTTTGTATGAGAATACTTTAAATCATCACTATTAAAAAGAAATGGTAACATTTAAAATAAATGGGTACACATACAGTACCTTAATGTATCCAATGAAATGTAACCAAAATGGACATTCACTGCACTGTAAGGCCTGGTTCCCACTATACACGCTGCCGCGCGCATTTCGGCAGCGCGTACGATCGTAGGCGTTGCATTCCGATCGCACGGCCATCTGTGCTAATTGATGTGAACAAGGCTTAGGGACATTCACTGCACTGTAAGGCCTGGTTCCCACTGTACACGCTGTCGCGCGCATTTCGGCAGCGCGTACAATCGTAGGCGTTGCATTCCGATCGCACGGCCATCTGTGCTAATTGATGTGAACAAGGCTTAGGGCCATTTTTGGCTCTGAGTTTGCTGTAAGTCCACAGAAAGAGAGAGAGAGGCGATTGCAGCGCACACATATATTGTTTTGGACTATTTCCTCTATAAGATCAAGAGGTATAATTTTTTAGTAGGCATTTACTTCATTTGTTTTCATGATCTGGTTTTAAGACTTGCATAAAAGTCAGATCATGTTTTAGTGCATATTTATGATGAAATACTGAGGGTTCTGCATAGGTTCTCAGCTGTTCCCAGCACTGCCCTCTGCTGGACAGACCACTGATGGTCCTGGGATGCGTTTAAGCCACACCTCCTGCTTAGGAGACACCCTCTGAGTTCTCCTCTCACCACTGGGACGTGTGTGGCCTTCACTTAGTTTCCACTCCCACCCTCTTTCAGGTCCCGGCACTTCACCAGCATCTCATACATGCATACATCTTCTTCCTGATGTTGCTATCACTTGGTACTGTCACATCCATCACCACTGCTGTCTTCTGCTCCTTGTCTACTACTTTTGTGTTTGACTGACTGTTCAGTACTTGTCTGTCTGTCTAGATCTGGATCTTAACCACCCTGGCGTTCTGATTAAATCGCCAGGGTGGCTGCGGGAGGGTTTTTTTTAAATAAAAAAAAAACTATTCCATGCAGCCAACTGAAAGTTGGCTGCATGAAAGCCCACTAGAGGGCGCTCCGGAGGCGTTCTTCTGATCGCCTCCGGCGGCCAGAAGTAACACGGAAGGCCGCAATGAGCGGCCTTCCGTGTTTCGCTTACCTCGTCGCCATGGCGACAAGCGGAGTGACGTCATGGACGTCAGCCGACGTCCTGACGTCAGCCGCCTCCGATCCAGCCCTTAGCGCTGGCCGGAACTGTTTGTTCCGGCTACGCTGGGCTCGGGCAGCTGGGGGGACCCTCTTTCGCCGCTGCACGTGGCGGATCGCCGCGCTGCGGCGGCGATCAGGTAGCACACGCGGCTGGCAAAGTGCCGGCTGCGTGTGCTGCTTTTTATTTCATTAAAATCGGCCCAGCTGGGCCTGAGCGGCAGCCTCCGGCGGTGTTGGACGAGCTGAGCTCGTCCAGACCGCTCAGGTGGTTAAAGGATACCTGAAGTGACATGTGACATGATGAGATAGACATGTGTATGTACAGTGCCAAGCACACAAATAACTATGCTGTGTTCCTTTTTTTCTTTCTCTGCCTGAAAGAGTTAAATATCAGGTATGTAAGAGGCTGACTCAGACAGGAAGTGACTACAGTGTGACCCTCAATGATAAGAAATTTCCCTTTTTTATCTTTTTCTTGCTCTCAGAAGCCATTTTCTGCTAGGAAAATGTTTTATAGTTGGAATTTCTCATCAGTGAGGGTCACACTGTAGTCACTTCCTGTCAGAGTCAGGACCGAGTCAGCCACTTACATACCTGATATTTAGCTCTTTCAGACAGAGAAAGAAAAAAAAAGAAACACAGCATAGTTATTTGTGTGCTTGGCACTGTACATACACATGTCTATCTCATCATGTCACTTCGGGTATCCTTTAAGTCCTGCAGGACCTTAGCTCTGCTATTCTTCATGACCTTCGCTGACATCTTCCATCTGGACTTGGCTGTTTAGCCCATACACTGGGCAGGTATTTAATGACATGATGCCAGCTACCTGGTTGCGCCAATGTTGTGAATTGTCTCTGAGGCCCCTACACACAACCTGCATCTTGTGTTGCCACATCTCCTCCTCTGCTTGGTCTTCCTTCCATGCCTGACCATGCATGGACAAGACAAGAGACCCGTCAACTGATTCCATGCCTAACCATACATGAACAAGGCAAAAAACCCAACAACTGATTCCATGCCTGACCATGCATGGACAAGACAAGAAACCCAACAACTGATTCCATGCCTGACCATGCATGGACAAGACAAGAAACCCATCAACTGATTCCATGCCTGACCATGCATGGACAAGACAAGAAACCCATCAACTGATTCCATGCCTGACCATGCATGGACAAGACAAGAAACCCAACAACTGATTCCATGCCTGACCATGCATGGACAAGACAAGAAACCCAACAACTGATCCCATGCCTGACCATACATGGACAAGACAAGAAATCCGTCAACTGATTCCATGCCTGACCATGCATGGACAAGACAAGAAACCCAACAACTGATTCCATGCCTGACCATGCATGGACAAGACAAGAAACCCAACAACTGATCCCATGCCTGACCATGCATGGACAAGACAAGAAACCCAACAACTGATTCCATGCCTGACCATGCATGGACAAGACAAGAAACCCAACAACTGATTCCATGCCTGACCATGCATGGACAAGACAAGAAACCTGTCAACTGATTCCATGCCTAACCATGAATGGACAAGACAAGAGACCCGTCAACTGATTCCATGCCTGACCATGCATGGACAAGACAAGAAACCCAACAACTGATTCCATGCCTGACCATGCATGGACAAGACAAGAAACCCAACAACTGATCTCATGCCTGACCATGCATGGACAAGACAAGAGACCCGTCAACTGATTTCATGCCTGACCATGCATGGACAAAACAAGAAATCCGTCAACTGATTCCATGCCTGACCATGCATGGACAAGACAAGAAACCCAACAACTGATTCCATGCCTGACCATGCATGGACAAGACAAGAAACCTGTCAACTGATTCCATGCCTAACCATGAATGGACAAGACAAGAGACCCGTCAACTGATTCCATGCCTGACCATGCATGGACAAGACAAGAAACCCAACAACTGATTCCATGCCTGACCATGCATGGACAAGACAAGAAACCCAACAACTGATTCCATGCCTGACCATGCATGGACAAGACAAGAAACCCAACAACTGATTCCATGCCTGACCATGCATGGACAAGACAAGAAACCTGTCAACTGATTCCATGCCTAACCATGAATGGACAAGACAAGAGACCCGTCAACTGATTCCATGCCTGACCATGCATGGACAAGACAAGAAACCCAACAACTGATTCCATGCCTGACCATGCATGGACAAGAC
The DNA here is from genome assembly GCF_040937935.1 of Hyperolius riggenbachi. Classification (NCBI taxonomy): domain Eukaryota; kingdom Metazoa; phylum Chordata; class Amphibia; order Anura; family Hyperoliidae; genus Hyperolius; species Hyperolius riggenbachi. Next base: position 4,676,078 of record NC_090653.1, read on the forward strand.
AAGAAACCCAACAACTGATTCCATGCCTGACCATGCATGGACAAAACAAGAGACCCGTCAACTGATTCCATGCCTGACCATGCATGGACAAGACAAGAAACCCAACAACTGATTCCATGCCTGACCATGCATGGACAAGACAAGAAACCCAACAACTGATCCCATACCTGACCATGCATGGACAAGACAAGAGACCCAACAACTGATTCCATGCCTGACCATGCATGGACAAGACAAGAAACCCAACAACTGATTCCATGCCTGACCATGCATGGACAAGACAAGAAACCCAACAACTGATCCCATACCTGACCATGCATGGACAAGACAAGAGACCCAACAACTGATTCCATGCCTGACCATGCATGGACAAGACAAGAGACCCAACAACTGATTCCATGCCTGACCATACATGGACAAAACAAGAAACCCAACAACTGATTCCATGCCTGACCATACATGGACAAGACAAGAAATCCGTCAACTGATTCCATGCCTGACCATGCATGGACAAGACAAGAAATCCGTCAACTGATTCCATGCCTGACCATGCATGGACAAAACAAGAAACCCAACAACTGATTCCATGCCTGACCATGCATGGGCAAGACAAGAAACCCAACAACTGATTCCATGCCTGACCATACATGGACAAGACAAGAAATCCGTCAACTGATTCCATGCCTGACCATACATGGACAAAACAAGAAACCCAACAACTGATTCCATGCCTGACCATACATGGACAAGACAAGAAATCCGTCAACTGATTTGTTGCCTCACCATGCATGGACAAGACAAGAGACCCAACAACTGATTCCATGCCTGACCATACATGGACAAGACAAGAAATCCGTCAACTGATTTGTTGCCTCACCATGCATGGACAAGACAAGAAACCCAACAACTGATTCGTTGCCTCACCATGCATGGACAAGACAAGAAACCCAACAACTGATTCCATGCCTGACCATTCCTTGGCAAGACAAGAAACCTTCAACTGATATATAGATAGATATAAACAATTTATTGCCAAATAATAAATGTAAGGGTTGGTGAGATTCCGTTACTTGCACCCAGCGGCAAGAACGATAAACGCAGATGTTGTTTTTTTTTTTTTCTTCTCCCCACTCTACCCCAAGTGTTTGGCTGGCGTTCCATTTCATCTTACATCCGAGAGACCTGGTTTCCATCAGCCAAGAGAACACATATTTTTCTGTTTCACGCTGAGTCCATTTTCTTCTACACGGAAGAAAAAATATAGATATGCTTTTAGCGCCAATGTTTGAGAGCCGGATTGTTTATAATTAACGTGGGAGGCCTGTAATAAATTTCCCCTTCCAACAGGGCTAATTTTAGTGTGCTGGTAGCGTAGATTATTGAAAGGTTTGTTGTGTACACCAACAAAAGGTCCGTCCCCGCTCGCCCCATGCTCGGCAGGCTCACACACCATGCACCATTATTCTGGAGCGCTGGTTGGCCAGGTGAACGGTCGACTTGTACTTTGGTGGAGGCTTTCTGTTGTATTATTTGCGGCCTTAAAAGCTTTTCAGCTGAAGAGGATTGGTTGGAGCTCTTTGTGGGGTTTTGGCAGTTTTTCTGCTTTTCGGATAATGGCTTTTTGCTGTCGCGCAGTAAGCGCGGCCTTTTTTATATGCGGGACAGATGCTGCGATTTTCTTCCCATCCTGGCTGGTCTCCTATTTAATAAACTCAAGCCTTCACCAATTTTTGAAGTATTTACATTTCTAATTATTAAATTTGAATCTGAAAAAAGCTCATGAGAGGCTGTAACAAAGTTTGGCAAAACAATTTGAGTTTATTCAGGTATACACACGCTGCTTCCTGTTTAGCAGGAAGCAGCGTGTGTATCAGCGTCTATGCAGAGGAGACCAGCGGCAAGTGAGCAGCGATTGGAACGCAGGGAGGTAAGTTGTATACAGCGTTTCCTGCTGCACTTCACTCTGCATCTGAAGGGGTAACACGGAGGGCGGCCCAGGAAGAGAAAGGGAGGGAGAGGTTGGGCAACTATACCTGGGCACCTATGCCTGGCTACCTATACTGGGGGGACGTATACTGAGTGCAACTAGACCTGGCTTACCTATACTGCAGGCAACTATACCTGGCTCCACGGGGGGAGGGGGGCGCAATTTTTACACCCTCACCCTGGGTGCATTTTAGCCTAAAAAATGCAATGCCTAACCCTAAGACCTCCCTCTACCGATGCCTAACCCTAAGACCTCCCTCTACCGATGCCTAACCCTAAGACCTATCTCTATCCAACCCTAAGCCCTCCCACTACTGATGCCTAACACTAAGCCCTCCCACTACCGATGCCTAACCCTAAGCCCTCCCTCTACTGATGCCTAACCCGAAGCACTCCCTCTACTGATGCCTAACCCTAAGCACTCCCTCTACTGATGCCTAACCCTAAGCCCTCCCTCTACTGATGCCTAATCCTAAGCACTCCCTCTACCGATGCCTAACCCTAAGACCTCCATCTACGGATGCCTATCCCTAAGACATCCCTTTACCGACACCTAACCCTAAGACCTCCATTTACCGATGTCTAATCCTAAGACCTTCCTCTACCGATGCCTAACCCTAAGACCTCCCTTTACCAATGCCTAACCCTAAGACCTCCCTCTACTGATACCTAACCCTAAGACCTCCCTCTACCGATGCCTAACACTAAGATCTACCTCTATCCAACCCTAAGCCCTCCCACTACTGATGCCTAACCCTAAGACCTCCCTCTGCTGATGCCTAACACTTAACACCCCCGTATATTCAGTAGCGGTGCATTGCCTAACCCTAAGACCTTCCTCTACCGATGCCTATACCTAAGACCTCCCTTTACTGATGCCTAGCCCTAAGACATCCCTTTACCGACACCTAATCCTAAGACCTCCCTCTACTGATGCCTAACACTAAGACCTCCCTCTACGGATGCCTATCCCTAAGACCTCCCTTTACTGATGCCTAGCCCTAAGACATCCCTTTACCGACACCTAATCCTAAGACCTCCCTCTACTGATGCCTAACACTAAGACCTGGCTCTACGGATGCCTATCCCTAAGACCCCTCTTTACTGATGCCTAGCCCTAAGACATCCCTTTACCGACCCCTAACCCTAAGACCTCCATTTACTGATGTCTAATCCTAAGACCTCCCTCTACTGATGCCATTGCCTAACCCTAAGACCTCCCTTTACCAATATCTAACCCTAAGACCTCCATCTACCGATGCCTAACCCTAAGCCCTCCCACTATTGATGCCTAACCCTAAGACCTCCCTCTATTGATGCCTAACACTTAACACGGGGTATATTCAGTAGCGTTGCATTGCCTAACCGTAAGACCTCCCTTTACCAATGTCTAACCCTAAGACCTCCCTTTACCAATGTCTAACCCTAAGACCTCCCTCTACTGATGCCATTGCCTAACCCTAAGACCTCCCTTTACCAATGTCTAACCTTAAGACCTCCCTTTACCAATGCCTAACCATAAGACCTCCCTCTACTGATGCCATTGCCTAACCCTAAGACCTTCCTCTACCGATGCCTAACCCTAAGACCTACATCTATCCAACCCTAAGCCCTCCCACTACTGATGCCTAACCCTAAGAACTCCCTCTACCGATGCCTAACCCTAAGACCTCCCTTTACTGATGCTTATCACTAAGACATCCCTCTACGGATGCCTATCCCTAAGACCTCCCTTTACCGATGTCTAATCCTAAGACCTCCCTTTACCGATGCCTAACCCTAAGACCTCCCTTTACAAATGCCTAACCCTAAGACCTCCCTCTACCGATCCCTAACCCTAAGACCTCCCTCTACTGATGCCTAACCCTAAGACCTCCCTCTACCGATGCCTAACCCTAAGACCTCCCTCTACCGATGCCTAACCCTAAGACCTCCCTTTACCAATGCCTAACCCTAAGACCTCCCTCTACCGATGCCTAACCCTAAGACCTCCCTCTACTGATGCCATTGCCTAACCCTAAGTTCTCCCTCTACCGATGCCAAACCCTAAGACCTCCCTGTACTGATGCCTAACCCTAAGACCTCCCTCTACCAATGCCTAATACTAAGACCTCCCTCTATCCAACCGTAAGCCCTCCTACTACTGATGCCTAACCCTAAGACCTCCCTCTACTGATGCCTAAAACTTAACACCACCCCGTATATTCAGTAGCGGTGCATTGTGGGTAACCCCATATGTTCACTTAAAGAGAACCCGGGGGGTTCTGACAATGCTAGCTGCACACGGAGGCTGGGTCTGCCTATACTGCCCAGCCTCTGTAAGTGGATAGCATTGTCAGAACCCCACCTCGGGTTCTCTTTAAAGCTGAATTATTGCAAGTACCTTCTGTTTTAAGAAGGCAAATCACACTAAGGCTCCCTGCACACTGCAAATCCGTTTTGTGATTCCGTTTCCGATTCGCAATTCCGATTTTCCCCGAATGCATTCAACAGAAAAAAAGGAGGAAAAAACGCAGCATGCAGTAACGATTACAAATCGGAATCGGATGTAAAAACCAATTAAAAATCGGAATGGCATGCAGTGTGCAGGGAGCCTACGCATTGCTTTTTTTTAGTAGGAGGGCTTTTTGGTCTCTTTTAGTCCCCCATAGTTTCCTAGTGGTTTGGGTCACCCCGAGCTGCTCGGTTCCTCTGTTGTACCGGTCCAAGCATTATCCTTTTCAAACCAAATGTGCCGGGCTAGCAAAACTGATTTGCTGGATTCTGATGGAGGGATTGGAAATTGGAAGAAAACATCACATAACTGCCAGCAGCATTTCTGCTCATCCTGAGCTGCCTGGACGGGTCTGGTGGTGGGTGATTTCGTCAGAGCAGAGCAGGCTCTCTTTACTGAGATACATGCTGGGAGTGTGTGTGTGTGTACTGTGTGTGTGTGTGTGTGTGTGTATAGTGTGTGTGTGTGTGTGTACAGCGTGTGTGTGTGTGTGTGTGTGTGTACAGTGTGTGTGGGGGGGGGGGGGTGTTATAGATGAACTACAACAGCTGATATCAGATGGACTTGCACTGAAATATTATATGAGATAGAAAAAAACAACCATGTATCCTGTACAATAAAATGCAAGTGTCCCTGCGTCATCAGCTGAATGGCTGTGTGTCCCTGGCCTTCTTGTACTGAGCATGTGCGCAGCCAGGGCAGTTATAGGACACAGGGCCGGACCTGACAGTTTGCTGTGTGTGGTTCACAGAGGTTCTCATTGCATTGTGGGAAATAACAGCTTTTTCCAACTGCCAAGCAAGCCGCTCCCTGTGTGCGTATACTGCAGACAGTGGTGGGGAAGGAGCAAGCGGGGGCGTATGTGCGCGCATTGCGGGGGGTAGCGGCTGTGACCTAGCGCCTGTTTTTTAATGGGCGGGCCTTTTTACTAGTTTATAAAGAATGGTTTGTGAAGGTCACACCCTGCAGCTCTGGAGGTCCGTGCTGGTGCAGGGGCTCCTGGCCAGGGATTTCCAGGTTTGGCATCAGCCGATGGTTTTCTGCGCGGGGTCCGGCGCTGATCTCGGATAATATGTAATATTTGAGTCGGGGGAGGGATGGCTGAGAAATGATTTTCTCTTCTCTCTGTGTGCAAAAGACGTGGAATCTCATCACTTCTCCTCCAGTAAATATTGTCCGTGTATAATCCAATTTCTGCCAGTGTTTGTGCATTATTGGACGCGTTGCTGCCCGTGTGCGCTGATTGCGTGCTGCGATTGTATCTCGCCTGTCTCTGGGCCCGGGAAGGTGCAGAATCAATGCACGAGCTGCGCTGCAAAGTTATGCGCATATAAATGGGAAGTCACGACAGCCCAGGTGCTTAAACACCGCCGAGTCCTGGCAGATTAGCAGATATTGATTGGCTGCCTCTCTCTGCTGGAATCAGGGTCACCTGTTTAACCGCCATTATCAGGGAAGCCGTGTCCTTCTGCTTCGCCACGCGGATGTGATAAACCGTAACCAGACGCTGATCTATCTCCCAGCTCACGTCCCGACAAGCCTCCCACTACACAGAGGGAGGTCAGAGGGAGGCAGACGAACCTTACAGGAGTCACTGGCCACCCCAGTTACTGACCCGGAACAAGGATGCAGGTCAGGGGTTCCCAATCCGCTGGGTGCATGCTTGTTCCAGGTATAAATGCTGGCTGCATGCTTGTTCCAGGCGTGACTCCGCTGGCTACATGCTTGTTCCAGGCGTGACTCCGCTGGCTGCATGCTTGTTCCAGGCGTGACTCCGCTGGCTACATGCTTGTTCCAGGTGTGACTCCGCTGGCTGCATGCTTGTTCCAGGCGTGACTCGGCTGGCTGCATGCTTGTTCCAGGTGTGACTCGGCTGGCTGCATGCTTGTTCCAGGTGTGACTCCGCGGGCTGCATGCTTGTTCCAGGTGTGACTCGGCTGGCTGCATGCTTGTTCCAGGTGTGACTCGGCTGGCTGCATGCTTGTTCCAGGTGTGACTCCGCTGGCTGCATGCTTGTTCCAGGTGTGACTCCGCTGGCTGCGTGCTTGTTCCAAGTGTGACTCCACGGGCTGCATGCTTGTTCCAAGTGTGACTCCACGGGCTGCATGCTTGTTCCAAGTGTGACTCCGCTGGCTGCATGCTTGTTCCAGGTGTGACTCCGCTGGCTGCATGCTTGTTCCAGGTGTGACTCCGCTGGCTGCATGCTTGTTCCAGGTGTGACTCTGCTGGCTGCATGCTTGTTCCAGGTGTGACTCCGCTGGCTGCATGCTTGTTCCAGGTGTGACTCCGCGGGCTGCATGCTTGTTCCAGGTGTGACTCCGCTGGCTGCATGCTTGTTTCAGGTGTGACTCCGCTGCCTGCTTGCTTGTTCCAGGTGTGACTCCACTGGCTGCATGCTTGTTCCGGGTGTGACTCCGCTGGCTGCATGCTTGTTCCAGGTGTGACTCCGCTGGCTGCATGCTTGTTCCAGGTGTGACTCCGCTGGCTGCATGCTTGTTCCAGGTGCGACTGCTGGCTGCATGCTTGTTCCAGGTGTGACTCCGCTGCCTGCATGCCTGTTCCAGGTGTGACTCCACTGGCTGCATGCTTGTTCCGGGTGTGACTCCGCTGGCAGCATGCTTGTTCCAGGTGTGACTCCGCTGGCTGCATGCTTGTTCCAGGTGTGACTCTGCTGGCTGCATGCTTGTTCCAGGTGTGACTCCACGGGCTGCATGCTTGTTCCAAGTGTGACTCCACGGGCTGCATGCTTGTTCCAAGTGTGACTCCACGGGCTGCATGCTTGTTCCAAGTGTGACTCCACGGGCTGCATGCTTGTTCCAAGTGTGACTCCACGGGCTGCATGCTTGTTCCAAGTGTGACTCCACGGGCTGCATGCTTGTTCCAAGTGTGACTCCGCTGGCTGCATGCTTGTTCCAGGTGTGACTCCGCTGGCTGCATGCTTGTTCCAGGTGTGACTCCGCTGGCCGCATGCTTGTTCCAGGTGTGACTCCGCTGGCCGCATGCTCGTTCCAGGTGTGACTCTGCTGGCTGCATGCTCGTTCCAGGTGTGACTCCGCTGGCTGCATGCTTGTTCCAAGTGTGACTCCGCTGGCTGCATGCTTGTTCCAAGTGTGACTCCGCTGGCTGCATGCTTGTTCCAAGTGTGACTCCACGGGCTGAATGCTTGTTCCAAGTGTGACTCCACGGGCTGCATGCTTGTTCCAAGTGTGACTCCACGGGCTGCATGCTTGTTCCAAGTGTGACTCCACGGGCTGCATGCTTGTTCCAAGTGTGACTCCGCTGGCTGCATGCTTGTTCCAGGTGTGACTCCGCTGGCTGCATGCTTGTTCCAGGTGTGACTCCGCTGGCTGCATGCTTGTTCCAGGTGTGACTCCGCTGGCTGTGTGCTTGTTCCAAGTGTGACTCCACGGGCTGCATGCTTGTTCCAAGTGTGACTCCACGGGCTGCATGCTTGTTCCAAGTGTGACTCCGCTGGCTGCATGCTTGTTCCAGGTGTGACTCCGCTGGCTGCATGCTTGTTCCAGGTGTGACTCCGCTGGCTGCATGCTTGTTCCAGGTGTGACTCTGCTGGCTGCATGCTTGTTCCAGGTGTGACTCCGCTGGCTGCATGCTTGTTCCAGGTGTGACTCCGCGGGCTGCATGCTTGTTCCAGGTGTGACTCCGCTGGCTGCATGCTTGTTTCAGGTGTGACTCCGCTGCCTGCTTGCTTGTTCCAGGTGTGACTCCACTGGCTGCATGCTTGTTCCGGGTGTGACTCCGCTGGCTGCATGCTTGTTCCAGGTGTGACTCCGCTGGCTGCATGCTTGTTCCAGGTGTGACTCCGCTGGCTGCATGCTTGTTCCAGGTGCGACTGCTGGCTGCATGCTTGTTCCAGGTGTGACTCCGCTGCCTGCATGCCTGTTCCAGGTGTGACTCCACTGGCTGCATGCTTGTTCCGGGTGTGACTCCGCTGGCTGCATGCTTGTTCCAGGTGTGACTCCGCTGGCTGCATGCTTGTTCCAGGTGTGACTCTGCTGGCTGCATGCTTGTTCCAGGTGTGACTCCACGGGCTGCATGCTTGTTCCAAGTGTGACTCCACGGGCTGCATGCTTGTTCCAAGTGTGACTCCACGGGCTGCATGCTTGTTCCAAGTGTGACTCCACGGGCTGCATGCTTGTTCCAAGTGTGACTCCACGGGCTGCATGCTTGTTCCAAGTGTGACTCCACGGGCTGCATGCTTGTTCCAAGTGTGACTCCGCTGGCTGCATGCTTGTTCCAGGTGTGACTCTGCTGGCTGCATGCTTGTTCCAGGTGTGACTCCGCTGGCTGCATGCTTGTTCCAGGTGTGACTCCGCTGGCCGCATGCTTGTTCCAGGTGTGACTCTGCTGGCTGCATGCTCGTTCCAGGTGTGACTCTGCTGGCTGCATGCTTGTTCCAAGTGTGACTCCGCTGGCTGCATGCTTGTTCCAAGTGTGACTCCGCTGGCTGCATGCTTGTTCCAAGTGTGACTCCACGGGCTGAATGCTTGTTCCAAGTGTGACTCCACGGGCTGCATGCTTGTTCCAAGTGTGACTCCACGGGCTGCATGCTTGTTCCAAGTGTGACTCCACGGGCTGCATGCTTGTTCCAGGTGTGACTCCGCTGGCTGCATGCTTGTTCCAGGTGTGACTCCGCTGGCTGCATGCTTGTTCCAGGTGTGACTCCGCTGGCTGCATGCTTGTTCCAAGTGTGACTCCACGGGCTGCATGCTTGTTCCAGGTGTGACTCAGCGGGCTGCATGCTTGTTCCAGGTGTGACTCCGCTGGCTGCGTGCTTGTTCCAAGTGTGACTCCACGGGCTGCATGCTTGTTCCAGGTGTGACTCAGCGGGCTGCATGCTTGTTCCAGGTGTGACTCCGCTGGCTGCATGCTTGTTCCAGGTGTGACTCCGCTGGCTGCATGCTTGTTCCAGGTGTGACTCTGCTGGCCGCATGCTTGTTCCAGGTGTGACTCAGCCGGCCGCATGCTTGTTTCAGGTGTGACTCCGCTGGCTGCATGCTTGTTCCAGGTGTGACTCCGCTGGCTGCATGCTTGTTCCAGGTGTGACTCCGCGGGCTGCATGCTTGTTCCAGGTGTGACTGCGCTGGCTGCGTGCTTGTTCCAGGTGTGACTCCGCCCGGCTGCATGCTTGTCCCAGGTGTGACTCCGCTGGCTGCATGCTTGTTCCAGGTGTGACTCCGCGGGCTGCATGCTTGTTCCAGGTGTGACTCTGCTGGCTGCATGCTTGTTCCAGGTGTGACTCAGCGGGCTGCATGCTTGTTCCAGGTGTGACTCAGCGGGCTGCATGCTTGTTCCAGGTGTGACTCCGCAGGCTGCATGCTTGTTCCAGGTGTGACTCTGCTGGCTGCATGCTTGTTCCAGGTGTGACTCAGCGGGCTGCATGCTTGTTCCAGGTGTGACTCCGCAGGCTGCATGCTTGTTCCAGGTGTGACTCCGCTGGTTGCATGCTTGTTCCAGGTGTGACTCCGCGGGCTGCATGCTTGTTCCAGGTGTGACTCCGCTGGCTGCATGCTTGTTCCAGGTGTGACTCCGCAGGCTGCATGCTTGTTCCAGGTGTGACTCCGCGGGCTGCATGCTTGTTCCAGGTGTGACTCCGCTGGCTGCATGCTTGTTCCAGGTGTGACTCTGCAGGCTGCATGCTTGTTCCAGGTGTGACTCCGCTGCCTGCATGCTTGTTCCAGGTGTGGCTCTGCTGGCTGCATGCTTGTTCCAGGTGTGACTCCGCTGGCTGCATGCTTGTTCCAGGTGTGACTCCGCTGCCTGCATGCTTGTTCCAGGTGTGGCTCTGCTGGCTGCATGCTTGTTCCAGGTGTGACTCCGCGGGCTGCATGCTTGTTCCAGGTGTGACTCCGCGGGCTGCATGCTTGTTCCAGGTGTGGCTCTGCTGGATGCATGCTTGTTCCAGGTGTGACTCTGCTGGCTGCATGCTTGTTCCGCTGGCTGCATGCTTGTTCCAGGTGTGACTCCGCTGGCTGCATGCTTGTTCCAGGTGTGACTCCGCTGGCTGCATGCTTGTTCCGGGTGTGACTCTGCTGGCTGCATGCTTGTTCCTGGTGTGACTCCGCTGGCTGCATGCTTGTTCCAGGTGTGACTCCGCTGGCTGCATACTTGTTCCAGGTGTGACTCCGCTTGCTGCATGCTTGTTCCTGGTGTGACTCCGCTGGCTGCATGCTTGTTCCAGGTGTGACTCCGCGGGCTGCATGCTTGTTCCGAGTGTGACTCCGCTGGCTGCATGCTTGTTCCAGGTGTGACTCCGCTGGCTGCATGCTTGTTCCAGGTGTGGCTCTGCTGGCTGTAAACAGCATTGAGGCATAATAGTTTGCTCAGAGCCCCCCAGAGCCCCATCAGAGCCCTGTCTGATTGGATGATGAATGGTCTCTGGTCCTCGCTGACGCGTGCGGCTCCGCCTCCCGTCCTGTCTCTCTCTGGTGCTCTCAGTGTGACAAGCTCGGAGAGGCAGCCTGGAAAGTGTATATTAAGTCTGTCAAGTCACAGCGTGCACGCTAATGTCTTTATGGTAATTGCATATGCTTAAAAATGCATTATCTTCCCGGGTTTTGCGCCGTGACGTGCGACATTATGGAGGAACCAATGATTTGTAAACAAACCCTGGCACCGAACACGGAACCTCATTCTGTTTAAATAAAGCGTTGCGCGATTAGAATTCACGTCCTGCGTCCGGCCTGGCACCCGGTGACGGCATGTTTTCATGTAAGCACTGGAGCATTGCAGATTGCCTCGACATTAACCGTTGTGAGACGCCGCGGCAACGGGCGCAGCCAAGATGGGAGATCAGAAGCGGAGGAGGACTGGCGAGAAGGTCGCCCTTATTCGCCGCATGCTGTCATTATTTTTGGGGTATAATGACCGATGTCAATGTGAACCGATCACACTGATTGGCTCTTGTAATAATAAAACAAACATAGGAGCAGCGATCAGATTCCACCAACACTAAGCTCTGTTGGTGGCAAGAAAAGGGGACAAAATTCATTTGTGTGCTGAGTTATAGCTCTGAGTACACTTTACAGGGAACCTAAACTGAGAAGGATATGGATTTTTCCTTTTAAAATAATACCAGTTGCCTGGCAGCCCTGCTGATCATGTGTCTCTAATACTTTTAGCCACAGCCCCTGAACAAGCATGCAGATCAGGTGCTCTGACTGAAGTCAGACTGGATTAGCTGCATGCTTGTTTCTGGTGTGTGATTCAGCCACTACTGCAGCCAAAGAGATCAGCAGGACTGCCAGGCAACTGGTATTATGTAAAAGGAAACATCCATATCCCTCTCAGTTAAGGGGTAAAAACCATGGAGCGCTCACTCCTCGGCATCTTGTCTCGCTCCTTGTAATCTCGTCTCGCGCCTCAGAATCTGCTCTCCCTCCTCGGAATCTCGTCTCGCTCGTCAGAATCTTGTCTCGCTCCTGGGAATCTGGTCTCGCTCCTCGGAATCTGGTCTCGCTCCTCAGAATCTCTTCTTGCTCCTCAGAATCTCGTCTGGCTCCTCAGAATCTTGTCTCGCTCCTGGGAATCTGGTCTCGCTCCTCGGAATCTGGTCTCGCTCCTCAGAATCTCTTCTTGCTCCTCAGAATCTCATCTGGCTCCTCGGAATCTCGTCTGGCTCCTCAGAATCTTGTCTCGCTCCTGGGAATCTGGTCTCGCTCCTCGGAATCTGGTCTCGCTCCTTGGAATCTGGTCTCGCTCCTCAGAATCTGGTCTCGCTCCTCGGAATCTGGTCTCGCTCCTCAGAATCTCGTCACGCTCCTCAGAATCTGGTCTCGCGCCTCAGAATCTGGTCTCGCTCCTCGGAATCTCTTCTTGCTCCTCAGAATCTCGTCTGGCTCCTCAGAATCTCGTCTGGCTCCTCGGAATCTCGTCGGGCTCCTCAGAATCTGGTCTCGCTCCTTGGAATCTGGTCTCGCTCCTCAGAATCTGGTCTCGCTCCTCGGAATCTGGTCTCGCTCCTCGGAATCTGGTCTCGCTCCTCGGAATCTTGTCTCGCTCCTCAGAATCTGGTCTCGCTCCTCAGAATCTCGTCTCACTCCTCAGAATCTCGTCTCGCTCCTCGGAATCTCGTCTCCCTCCTCGGAATCTCGTCTCCCTCCTCGGAATCTCGTCTCCCTCCTCGGAATCTCGTCTCCCTCCTCGGAATCTCGTCTCCCTCCTCGGAATCTCGTCTCCCTCCTCAGAATCTGGTCTTGCTCCTCAGAAGCTGGTCTTGCTCCTCAGAATCGCCATCTTGCTCCTCGGAATCTGGTCTCGCTCCTCGGAATCTCGTCTCCCTTCTCGGAATCTCGTCTCCCTCCTCGGAATCTTGTCTCGCTCCTCGGAATCTCGTCTTGCTCCTCAGAATCTGGTCTCGCTCCTCAGAATCTCATCTTGCTCCTCGGTATCTGGTCTCTCTCCTCAGAATCTGTTCTCGCTCCTCAGAAGCTGGTCTCCCTCCTCGGAATCTCGTCTCGCTCCTCGGAATCTCGTCTTGCTCCTCAGAATCTGGTCTCCCTCCTCGGAATCTCGTCTCGCTCCTCGAAATCTCGTCTCGCTCCTCGGAATCTTGTCTCGCTCCTCGGAATCTCGTCTCGCTCCTCAGAATCGTCATCTTGCTCTTCAGAATCTGGTCTCGCTCCTCGGAATCTGGTCTCGCTCCTCAGAATCTGGTCTCGCTCCTCAGAATCTAGTCTCTCTCCTCAGAATCTGGTCTCTCTAGAATCTGGTCTCACTCCTCAGAATCGTCATCTTGCTCCTCGGAATCTCGTCTCGCTTCTCAGAATCTCGTCTCGCTCCTCGGAATCTGGTCTCGCTCCTCAGAATCTGGTCTCGCTCCTCAGAATCTGGTATCGCTCCTCAGAATCTGGTCTCGCTCCTCAGAATCTGGTCTCGCTCCTCAGAATCGCCATCTTGCTCCTCGGAATCTCGTCTCGATCCTCGGAATCTGGTCTCACTCCTCGGAATCTGGTCTCGCTCCTCGGAATCTGGTCTCGCTCCTCGGAATCTGGTCTCGCTCCTCGGAATCTGGTCTCGCTCCTCAGAATCTGGTCTCACTCCTCAGAATCGCCATCTTGCTCCTCGGAATCTGGTCTCGCTCCTCGGAATCTGGTCTCGCTCCTCGGAATCTGGTCTCGCTCCTCGGAATCTGGTCTCGCTCCTCAGAATCTGGTCTCTCTCCTCAGAATCTGGTCTCTCTCCTCAGAATCTGGTCTCGCTCCTCAGAATCTGGTCTCGCTCCTCAGAATCTGGTCTCTCTCCTCAGAATCTGGTCTCGCTCCTCAGAATCTGGTCTCGCTCCGCAGAATCTCGTCTCGCTCCTCAGAATCTGGTCTCGCTCCTCGGAATCTGGTCTCGCTCCTCGGAATCTGGTCTCGCTCCTCGGAATCTGGTCTCGCTCCTCGGAATCTGGTCTCGCTCCTCGGAATCTGGTCTCGCTCCTCAGAATCTGGTCTCGCTCCTCAGAATCTGGTCTCGCTCCTCAGAATCTAGTCTCGCTCCTCAGAATCGCCATCTTGCTCCTCGGAATCTCATCTCGCTCCTCAGAATCTGGTCTCGCTCCTCAGAATCTGGTCTCTCTCCTCAGAATCTGGTCTCGCTCCTCAGAATCTGGTCTCGCTCCGCAGAATCTCGTCTCGCTCCGCAGAATCTCGTCTCGCTCCTCAGAATCTGGTCTCGCTCCTCAGAATCTGGTCTCGCTCCGCAGAATCTCGTCTCGCTCCTCGGAATCTGGTCTCGCTCCTCAGAATCTCGTCTTTCTCCTCGGAATCTGGTCTCGCTCCTCGGAATCTCGTCTCGCTCCTCAGAATCTGGTCTCGCTCCTCAGAATCTGGTCTCGCTCCTCAGAATCTGGTCTCTCTCCTCAGAATCTGGTCTCTCTCCTCAGAATCTCGTCTCGCTCCTCAGAATCTCGTCTCGCTCCTCAGAATCTGGTCTCTCTCCTCAGAATCTCGTCTCGCTCCTCAGAATCTGGTCTCGCTCCTCAGAATCTCGTCTCGCTCCTCAGAATCTGGTCTCGCTCCTCAGAATCTCGTCTCGCTCCTCAGAATCTGGTCTCGCTCCTCAGAATCTCGTCTCGCTCCTCGGAATCTGGTCTCGCTCTTGTCTGTTGCGTCCGCTGCTGTGACATCCGCTGGACTTTTCTCTGTCGTTACGAAGCCGCTCTGGTTATTCAGCACAATTATGAGATATAGGGAAGCATTAATGAATACAGCCGGGTAATAACCATGGATGGACAGATGATTGCTGCAGCCAGAAGTGAAATGGATTTGATTGTCTTTATTGCCCCGGAGGACGAGTCGGTCATTACATCTCCCACTTTCCAATAACCGGAGCAGTAAAGAAAGATTTTACACTAACGCTGAGAATTAAGTAACGGCCGCCAGCCTCTGCCCTGAAGGCAAACCCGGGGTGACATAAACCGGTGAGATAAACAATCGTGTGTGTAGGAAATCAGCCTGAGGAGGACATTATCTCCAGCCCAGGGCTTCATTCTCATTAACATGGACCTGAACTCCGGCACAGGACAGAAGAAAAGCACAGAGAAAGCCACCCTGTATGTATTTAGAGACTAATCACAAGTTGTAATTTGATCTCTCAGCTGTGTCAGCTGACTACCATGGCAGAGAGCTAATTTGTAAATACAGGCAATAGACAATATGGCTGTTTCCATGAAAGCAGGAAGTAGACACACTGCAGATTTATTGCAGGATTCGTATCAACTGTAACAAATAAATGTTTTTATTTAAAGGTTATTATACTTTTGTGCATTGTTTAGAGCAGAGAGAGGAAGTTCTGAGTTCAGGTCCACTTAAAAAAAAAATCTGATCTTGATGATTGAACGGCCTCCCTAGATCTACAGCCAAACACAACTTTTATAACCGCCTGTCCTTGCTAGCTTGCTGACCTGCTGTCCTTGCTAGCTTGCTGACCTGCTGAACACCAGCTGGCTGACCTGCTGAACACTTGCTGGCTGGCCTGTTGGCCTTGTTAGCTTGCTGGCCTGCTGAACACTAGCTGGCTGGCCTGCTGGCTTCGCTAGCTTGCTGGCCTGCTGAACACTAGCTGGCTGGCCTGCTGGCCTTACTAGCTGGCTGGCCTGCTGACCACTAGCTGGCTGGCATGCTGGTCTTGCTAGCTGGCTGACCTGCTGAACACTTGCTGGCTGGCCTGTTGGCCTTGCTAGCTGGCTGACCTGCTGAACACTAGCTGGCTGGTCTACTGTCCTTGTTAGCTTGCTGGCCTGCTGACCACTAGCTGGCTGGCCTGCTGTCCTTACTAGCTGGCTGACCTGCTGAATACCAGCTGGCTGGTCTGCTGTCCTTACTAGCTGGCTGGCCTGCTGAACACTTGCTGGCTGGCCTGTTGGCCTTGCTAGCTGACTCGCCTGCTGAACACTTGCTGGCTGGCCTGTTGGCCTTGCTAGCCGGCTGGCCTGCTAAACACTTGCTGGCTGACCTGCTGTCCGTGTTAGCTGGCTCGTCTACTGACCACTTGGATCATTTGGCTTTGCTCATTTCTCCAGCGCCGATTGGCGAGTCCTGCTTGCAACTGTCCATTGGCGCCGGCCATCTGTTTCCACCTCTACAATGAGTTATACTGTAATCATCCTGGTCTGCCACCTACCCCAACCATTGCTATGACCTCTGACTAGCCACGCCTGCTGCCTACCCTGAAGCATTGGACCAATCAGAGGAAGCAGAATTTTTCCGCAAAAATCCAATTTCTGTC
Organism: Hyperolius riggenbachi; assembly: GCF_040937935.1. Lineage (NCBI taxonomy): Eukaryota > Metazoa > Chordata > Amphibia > Anura > Hyperoliidae > Hyperolius > Hyperolius riggenbachi. Next base: position 4,692,288 of record NC_090653.1, read on the forward strand.
GGTAATTGTAGACCAATCACAAGTCTTAGATACTACCGAGTGTTTTTCGAGTCTTCAGATAGGCCTACCATTCCCGTGGTTTTCTGATTTTCGTGGTAAATCACCACATTCTATAGTCCAATACTACTGATTATACCTGAATTTTGGTAATTCGGCAAATTAGAAATATTCGGTAGTATTGGACCTATCAGAGAATGCGGAGATTTACTGTGAAAATTGGAAAACCACAGAAATTTTAAACCAATCAGTATACTCAAAAAATACTCTGTAGTATTTGATCTATAATTACCGCAGCAATACGATCTTCGCGGGAAAAAAATCTGCATTTTCTGATTGGCCCAATGCTTCTGAGTCTTAAGTATTTAGCCAATTAGAGTAATTATTCAAAAGTGTCAGGAATTGGATTACCATATGTATGCTGTGGTATTGGTAATCGGCATTTTCAGAAATCAGAATTTCACTAAATTAGCATTGCCGACCACCACTGGTGGGACTGAGTCTTTAACAGGAGCCTGATTGGGGGTGTGCCACAGGCATTACTGGAGGTTGTGGTAACTGGAGGTCTGGAAGGGGCATTACTGAAGATATAAAGGTGTGGCAGGGATATTACAGGGGGTGTGGTTACTGTGGGTCTGGGAGGGGCTATATTGGAGGTGTGAAGATGTGGCAGGGATATTACAGGGGCGTGGTGACTGGAGGTCTGGGAGGGGCAATACTGGAGGTGTGAAGGTGTGGCGGGGATATTACAGGCGTGTGGTTATTGGAGGTGTGGGAGGGGCAATACTGGAGGTGTGAAGGTGTGGCAGTGATATTACAGGGGCGTGGTGACTGGAGGCTTGGGAGGGGCAATACTGGATGTGTGAAGGTGTGGCAGGGATATTGCAGGGACGTGGTGACTGGAGGTCTGGGAGGGGCAATACTGGAGGTGTGGCAGGGATATTACAGGGGTGTGGTTATTGGAGGCCTAGGAGGGGCAATACTGGAGGTGTGAAGGTGTGGCAGGGATATTACAGGGGCGTGGTGACTGGAGGCTTGGGAGGGGCAATACTGGAGGTGTGAAAGGGTGGCAGGGATATTACAGGGGTGTGGGTATTGGAGGTGTGGGAGGGGCATTACTGGAAGCGTGAAGGTGTGGCAGGGATATTACAGGGGCGTGGTCACTGGAGGTCTGGGAGGGGCAATACTGGAGGTGTGAAGGTGTGGCAGGGATATTACAGGGGCGTGGTGACTGGAGGTCTGGTAGGGGCTATACTGGAGTTGTGAAGGTGTGGCAGGCATATTACAGAGGTGTGGTGACTGGAGGCCTGGGAGGGGCAATACTGGAGGTGTGAAGGTGTGGCAGGGATATTACAGGGGCTTGGTAATAGGAGGTCTGGGAGGGGCTATACTGGAGGTGTGAAGGTGTGGCAGGGATATTACAGGCGTGTGGTTATTGGAGGTGTGGGAGGGGCATTACTGGAGGTGTGAAGGTGTGGCAGGGATATTACAGGGGCGTGGTGACTGGAGGTCTGGGAGGGACAATACTGGAGGTGTGAAGGTGTGGCAGGGATATTACCGGGGGGGGGGGGGGTTATTGGAGGTGTGGGAGGGGCAATACTGGAGGTGTGAAGGTGTGGCAGGGATATTACGGGGGTGTGGTTATTGGAGGTGTGGGAGGGGCAATACTGGAGGTTTGGTACATGTATGCAGTGAATTCTGGAGCACAGGATACAATGAGAACCATTGTTAATATAAAAGATGTATTGAAACCTGCATTTTTCTATTTTCTTTGCCCAGAAACACACTGAAGGAAAGATTCAGAAAATCTTCTTTTGTTGGATTTTATTTTCTTGTTTGGCTTTTAGTGGCCGCACATTACTCTTGCTGCCACCAGCCTTGTAACCCCCCAGAAGATTCCATTTATTCCGTCAGTGTTACCCCGCGGCTGGTAAAGCAATTGCTAATCCTGCAGATTGTAGATAATGAATCTATGAACCTCCGCCTATCAGCAGGTATAGCTGCAGAGCAATCACTTAGCATTATCCTGGGGGCTGCCGCTAAAATCCCGTCCCACGGATGTACAGCAAATGTACGCGGCGGGATTAGCTCCGTACGGGGGGCACGGCGGCCTTTCCAGACCAGGGACGGTAATATTGGCTTCATGTAAACGGGCTCTATTCTGGGGAACAGACCGCTGAACAAGTTGCAGATACTGATGGGGGACCGATTGCCCTGTGCTTATCTCCTGCGTACCATCCTTCTGGGATCAATGCTTTGGTGAGAATCAAAGGGGGTCATAACTTCAACTCCCATCAGTCTGTGTGCTGCTGGGCTAGCAAATGAAAGCATCTCCCATCAGTCTGTGTGCTGCTGGGCTAGCAAATGAAAGCGTCTCCCGTCAGTCTGTGTGCTGCTGGGCTAGCAAATGAAAGCGTCTCCCATCAGTCTGTGTGCTGCTGGGCTAGCAAATGAAAGTGTCTCTTATCAGTCTGCGTGCTGCTGGGCTAGCAAATGAAAGTGTCTCCCGTCAGTCTGTGTGCTGCTGGGCTAGCAAATGAAAGCGTCTCCCATCAGTCTGTGTGCTGCTGGGCTAGCAAATAAAAACGTCTTCCACCAGTCTGTGTGCTGCTGGGCTAGCAAATGAAAGCGTCTCCCGTCAGTCTGTGTGCTGCTGGGCTAGCAAATGAAAGCGTTACAGTTCTGAGCTCCTAGCAGTGACCATTCTCACGCTTTAGTTGTTGTTGTTGTCACATCTGACTGTTGAGTACTTCTGCCTTTATAATGCCGCATTCTGCGCTGTGTCGTGATTGGGCGCTGGCCCTGGAGCTGCGATGGTTAATTTTGTGGCAGGATGAAAGTCGTTTTGCGTTCTGCCGCTGGGCGCATTAGTCGTTTAAATGTGACTTTGGAAGGGATTGAAGCGCAGGCTTATTAGCAATGTATATATATATCTTGTTTTCTAGTCGGAGCGCCAGTCCTTGAGTTCTTATTGGCTGGCTGCTTTGCTATACAGAGACGGGAGTCAGAGGTCAGCCCAGTGGGAGGCCAAAGACTTTGTTGAAAAATAGATTTCTCTGGCCCGCTAAAATTTTACCAGCTTGTTTTTCGAGACGCTGCGCGATGTTTAATGGAATCCGACCGCAGCGGGGGGCGCGCAGAAGATTCTCTATTAGTTTGTACCGGTTTCTAAGCGTTTTATTTTATTTTTTTTTGTTATGAAAGTTTGAGAGCATAAAATCTGAAAATTTCCTGAGCACAAAGCTTGAATGTTAACTTTTTGGATCCGCAGCTACCGGTTATAAAAGGTGACATTCTGCCTTTTTTATCCTAATTGCCGTGACGTGAAACGGCGTCGCCCATCATCACGCCATCATTTCGTGTTCTGAAAAATATCTCCTGTCTATGCCTAGTACGCAACTTGCAATTTCCACTCAGATATGGGGTCGAATAGATAATTTCCGACAGGTCCCATCTGATTTCCGATCGTTTTTCTGGGCGATTGTCTGATCACATCTTTACAAAATCGATCAGAAAAACAATTGAAAATCACATCAGACCTGTCTGAAATGATCTATTCGACCTGTCTATCTGATGGGAAATTGCATGGTGTGTACAAGGCAGTGGTTAGCGAGATCAAGCTGCTTATCTGCACAGAGCAGGACGTATTGCAGATCTGTTTAATTCAGCAATGATTGCAAGCTTGTGGATACAAGTGAATATAGATCAAGTTATGTCAACTAGGGTTCCTTAAAGGACAAATGTAGCGAGAGGTACTGTATATGGAGGTTGCCATATTTATTTCCTTATAAGCAATACCAGTTGCCTGGCTATCCTGCTGATTCTCTGCCTCTAATACATTTAGCCATAGACCCTGAACAAGCATGCAGCAGATCAGGTGTTTCTGACACTTTTGTCAGATCTGACAAGATTAGCTGCATGCTTGTTTCTGGTGTTATTCAGACACTACTGCAGTCAGAAGTATCAGCAGGGCTGCCAGGCAACTGGTATTGTTTAACAGGAAATAAAAACGTCAGCCTCCATATTTTTCTCTCTTCCCCCTTGTAGCTAGGTGTCCCCCCTGTAGCCAGCAGCCTTTACTCACCCCCAGGCTCCAGCGATGAGCCGCTGTGGACCCCTTCGCTCTGGTCGGTATCCCCGCTCGTACTGCTGCTAAGTTCTGGGTCACGGCTTGATGACGTCATCAAGCTAGGACCTGACACTTACGTCAGAGCGAGCAGGGATGCCGGCCAGAGGGGAGGGGAGCGCCGGGGGAACGTCAGGAAGGTGAGTGAATCCGCTTCTTCTCCCCACCCCCACCGCCGCTGCTGTAATAGTGATCATTACGATCCGCTGACAATCGTAGTGATCAGGTGATCAGGAGCCAATCGCGATGTCTCCTGATCACTGAGGGGAAAAGTCAAATTTAATCTCCCCTCTCGGGTGCGCACAAACGAGTCGGCAGCGAAAATGGCAGGTGGCGTAAATCCTAAGCCGCATCAGGCTAGGGCAGCCACAAGTGCAACGGAGGATTTACTACGGGCGGTCCCCAAAAGGTTAAAGAGAACCTGTACTCAGTAAAATTATTTAAAATAAACACATGAGGTAACTTCAAATGAACATTACATAGTTACCTTGCCATCAGTTCCTCTCAGAAGCTCACCATTTTCTTTTGACAATAATCCTTTCCAGTTCTGACAACATTTTGTCAGAACTGAAATATATCAGTTGCTGTCAGTTATAGCTGAGAGGACAACTGATGTGCCAGGTAATGTCCACGTTTCCCTGTGGCTCAAGTGGGTGATATTACAGTGTTACAGAGTGCTGACCTGAAAGCTGTTATGGGGTAATGGACATTTTCAACATGGAGGACGGAGAATTCCCTTGATCACAGTGGACAAACAGGATGCAGCAAAGGAGAAAGACACCGAGGAGTAGACTACACAGGAGGTAAGTATGAGGTGTTTATGTTTATTTTGACTTTTAATTTTCAGTACAGGTTCTCTTTAAGCACCATGCAGGACTCAGGCGGAGTGAATAAAGTCCCTCCCTAGCTGCTTTCTGTCCTCTCCACTCTTCAGATTCTGCTCCTCCTGAGTTCCAGGTTACCTAACGCTTTATCGCTGGCACACAGGTTATGTGACAACCATCACAGTTATAGCAGCAGTGATAGAAGCCTGAAGTGATAAAAGTATGTAGTGATAGGTGACAAATAATTAAAGGGCCATTGTCCCAAACATCTTAAAATGTAAAATGTATGTAAAGTTTGTGAACACATACAAATAAGTACGTTTCTTCCAGCATAAAATGAGCCATAAATTACTTCTCTCCTATGTTGTGGTCACTTACAGTAGGTAGTAGAAATCTAATTTTACTGACAGGTTTTGGACTAGTCCATCTCTTCATGGGGGATTCTCAACATAGCCTTTATTCTTTTTAAAGACACTCCCTGAAAAGGATTTATACAAAGATGCTGACCAGCCTCCCTGCTCACTGTACACTTGGACAGAGCAACTGCCATTCACTAAAGGCTTTTGAAAAGAAAGAAAACCCTGAGAATCCCCCATAAGGAGGTGGCCTAATCCAAAAACCTGACCGTTCTGTCAGATTTCTACTACCTACTGTAAGTGACAGCAACATAAAAGAGAAGTAATGTATGGCTCATTTTACTCTGGAAGAAACATACTTCTTATTTATATGTGTATATATATATATACTACTGAAAGCGTAAGTATGGGAACCGAAAGCGTGAGATGCACGACATGTGAGTAGTTTGAATGGATCGATCGTTTATCATCGTTCATTACGAACAATTAACACTGATCATCTCCCAGACCCATGCACTGGGACAGATTGGACAACATGGGATGTTGTTATTAAACTATTCTCATCCGTCCTTCGTTTATCGGTCATTTCCAATGACTGCGGTCTGGCGTATGTACGGAGCTTAAAGGGAAGGTCCAAGCAAAAAAAAAAATGTGTTTTACTTACCTGGGGCTTCTACCAGCCCCATGTAGCCATCCTGTGCCCTCGTAGTCACTCACTGCTGCTCCAGTGCCCCGCTGGCAGCTTGCCGACCTCGGAGGTCAGGGCCACATTGCGTACATTTTTACGCATTCCAGCTAGTGCAGGAACAAAAATGTACGCGTTGCACCACTAACGCGTAAAAATGTATGCGTTAATGTTCCTGCACTAGCGGGAATGTGTAAAAATGTACGCAATTCAGCCCTGACCTCTGAGGTCAGAAAGCTGCCAGCGGGGGACTGGAGCAGCAGTGAGTGACTACGAGGGCACAGGATGGCTGCATGGGGCTGGTAGAAGCAGAACTAGCTGGCAGCGGGGGACTGGAGCAGCAGTGAGTGACTACGAGGGCACAGGATGGCTGCATGGGGCTGGTAGAAGCCCCAGGTAAGTGAAACTCATTTTTTTTTTTTGCTTGGACCTTCCCTTTAACAAATGCTGCAATGAGGGTGTTCCCTGTATGACCGCACCCCCTCCTTTTACCTGTCCAATAGTGAATCAGATCTGGCATGTTTTGGGGATTTTTGTTACCTGTTCTCTGTGATCTGCGCAGTCGAGAATCGCGGACGTTTCTGATTGATGCTGCTTAGAAGTAAAACAACGTGATAATTTTTGTCACAACTGATAATTTGCTGTTGTCTTCTGTTCGTTAATAAGAAAACAATAAAAACTGGAAACAAACCAATTTTTTTTTCCCGTTTCTTTTAAAAGCGCGCAGCCAAATAAAACTCATTACATTTTCATTTGCAAGCCCAATAGACTCATAATCCAGCATTAAATACCGTATGAAGCTGAATGAAAAGTAATAAAACACGTTTACAGACAAATTATACTTATTGTGCGTAGCGGTGGCGCCGCGCCAATCCATTGTTCAGCCGCGGTTTTCAGCATCAATACAATTATTATTCCATTGTAGGGTATTCGGCCTATCTGGCTAAAAGCACATTTACGCTTGGCGTGCGGACGGGCGGAGAATCGCAGAGTTTCGCTTTCGGAGGAAGTCTTTTGTTTTCGGACGGTCCGCGGTGCATTCCAGATGCGGCGTTTGCAAAGTTGTAGAAGTGCTTTCAGAGCTTCTGCTTGTTGCTGGCTAATTGGATATTGATTAGCTGAAAATGCTGCAGTCTCCCTTTTTAGCTTGTTGTGAGCACTGCATAGGCTGCATCGCTAACTCTCCTGTACAGATGTGTCGGAATTCCAGCACAACCTGTTGGGCCTCATCCACTCCTCTAACAACTCCAAAAATCCACAATGATTTCATTGGCGACACACACACTGTGTACACACACACACACACACTGCACACACACGCTCTGTTCACACACACTGTGCACTCACACAGATACTGTGTACACACGCGCACACACAATGTAAACACACGCACACACAATGTAAACACACACACACACACACTCTGCGTACACACACACACACACACACACACACACACACACACACACACACACTCTGTACACACACACACACACTGTATACACACACACACACACACACACACACACACACACACACACACACACACACACACACACACACTGTACACACACACACACACACACACACACACACACACTGTATGCACACACACACACACACACTGTACGCGCACACACACACACACACACACACACACACACACACACACACACACACACACACACACACACACACACACACTGTACACACACACACTGTACACACACACTGTACACACACACACACTGTACACACACACACACACACACACACACACACACACACACTGTGCACACACACACAGTACACACACACACACACACACACACACACACACACACTGTACACACACACACACACACACACACACACTGCACACACACACAAATACTGTGTACACACACGCACACACAATGTAAACACATGCACACACACACACACTGTGCGCACACACACACACACACACACACACACACACACACACACACACACACACACACACACACACACACTGCACACACACACACACACACACACACACACACACACTGCACACACACACACACACACACACACACACACACACACACACACACACACACACACACACACACACACACACACACACACACACTGCACACACACACACACACACACACACACACACACACACACACACACACACACACACTGTACACACACACACACACACACACACACACACACACACACACACACACACACACACACA
>NC_090653.1:4705529-4713029 GCF_040937935.1 Hyperolius riggenbachi
TCAACCCTTGTCTCTTCCTCCCCCCCCTGAGAGTGCCGGCAAAGGTAGGGCACAAATCTGCTATAACATTGACTTCAACCTTGGCCCCTCATCCCTTCTCTCCTCCCCAAAGAGCGCCAGCAAAGGCAGGGGGCAAATCTGCTGTACACCAGTGATCTGTAACCATGACTTCAACCTCAACCATTGTCTCTTCCTCCCCCCCCCACCCCCCCCCACCCCGAGAGCGCCAGCAAAGGTAGGGGCAAATCTGCTGTACACCAGTGATCTGTAACCATGACTTCAACCTCAACCCTTGTCTTTTCCTCCCCCACCACCACTCCCAGAGCGCCGGCAAAGGTAGGGCGCAAATCTGCTATAACATTGACTTCAACCTTGGCCCCTCATCCCTTCTCTCCTCCCCCAAAGAGTGCCAGCAAAGGTAGGGCGCAAATCTGCTGTACACCAGTGATCTGTAACCATGACTTTAACCTCTACCTTCATCCCTTGTCTCCCCCCCTCCCCCAAAGAGCGCCAGCAATGGTGGGGACCGTTATCAGCAGGAACAATAAGTCCTCGGAGGGGTTATTTGGAGTTGAGAATCAATTACCAGCCATGTCTCCAAGCTGCGTTGCAAGTAGCGCGCTGCGAGTTTGGGAAGTGCTGATTCTGGGGCGCAGCGGGGTGAAAACACTTTGCCAGCACTTTATCCTGCTGGAGGTTTGCTGAGACCGAGGTGCTGGGAGAGGAATCGCTGCAGCTGTCTGTAACACCGCCTGGCAGGGGACGGGGCAGCAGCACATGGCGGGATGGTGCAAATCACATGCGGAATGGAGGATGATGGGAAATACTCATGGCTGCCATGGCATGATGTCACAGATATCAATAATGATAAGAAGAAGAATAGGCTGAGCTGATGAGGGATGGATGAGGAGATGAGTAGCTGGTTTACTGTCAGCCCAGATGAGGTGTGGCTTCATGTGGGAGGGGCCTAGACCTGCCTGTTTGGCAATCCTGATGTTTATCGCAGAGGATGGTCAGAACTCCTGGACGCTACATTCACCGGAAGCCATGAGCCTCCTGGCCCTTATTAATGATAGACAATATATTCTACTGGGATTCTTACTGAGAAACCTTCAAGAGCAAGTCCATGGCTTGATTGGTTGATGAAAGAACTATAATGTGGGGGCAGTTCAGTGAAGAGAAGTATAATGAAAGCGCTATATCGAGGGAGCAGTACGGTGGGGATAACCGCCATAATCAATTTCCACGTAAACCAGAGACAATGGGGAACAAGTCAAAATTTCTCAAAAAGACCTTCCAGGGGTGGGGCAGGGCACATAATGCAGAGGTGGGACAGGATAAATAATGCAGGGGTGAGGCAGGACACCCCTGCAGGGGTGGGGCAGGACACATAATGCAGGGGTGGGGCAGGATAAATAATGCAGGCGTGGGGCAGGACACATAATGCAGGGGTGGGGCAGGATAAATAATGCAGGGGTGGGACAGGATAAATAATGCAGGGGTGGGGCAGGACACATAATACAGGGGTGGGGCAGGATAAATAATGCAGGGGTGGGGCAGGACACATAATGCAGGGGTGGGGCAGGATAAATAATGCAGGGGTGGGACAGGACACATAATGCAGGGGTGGGGCAGGGCACATAATGCAGGGGTGGGGCAGGACACGTAATGCAGGGGTGGGGCAGGGCACGTAAACCAGAGACAATGGGGAACAAGTCAAAATTTCTCAAAAAGACCTTCCAGGGGTGGGGCAGGGCACATAATGCAGAGGTGGGACAGGATAAATAATGCAGGGGTGAGGCAGGACACGTAATGCAGGGGTGGGGCAGGACACATAATGCAGGGGTGGGGCAGGATAAATAATGCAGGCGTGGGGCAGGACACGTAATGCAGGGGTGGGGCAGGATAAATAATGCAGGGGTGGGACAGGATAAATAATGCAGGGGTGGGGCAGGACACATAATGCAGGGGTGGGGCAGGATAAATAATGCAGGGGTGGGGCAGGACACATAATGCAGGGGTGGGGCAGGATAAATAATGCAGGGGGGGGACAGGACACATAATGCAGGGGTGGGGCAGGGCACATAATGCAGGGGTGGGGCAGGACACGTAATGCAGGGGTGGGGCAGGGCACATAATGCAGGGGTGGGACAGGGCACATAATACAATATTACTAGAAAGTGTGAGGCCTCAGGTAAGTGTGGCTAGGATGTTTGAGGATTTTCTGGACCCCAGTTGTACCTCCCCACCTCCTCGTCTGCTACACACAGGTGTCAGCCCAGATAGAGGAGTTAAAGATCACCAGTAGCTGAATTGTAGGAGGGGGGGGGGGGGGTAACAAGCCGCAGTGTAGCCAGCAGGGTAATCACCGAACAAGCTAGTTACTCCACAAATCAATAGTTACCTCAGACTGGCAGCCATTACATCTCGCTAAATGTCAGATTCCCCGAGTCTGAGGACATAAATATTCATTACAGCCTCTAGAATGAGCTCTGCCAGGAGATGAGATGCTGTTTCTACAGAAATAGATTAAAACATAATGTGCCATTGCTTATCATGCTTACAAATAATGAAGTCTAAATTAAAGCCGGTTCACTGACTGGCCAGATAACAAGGAGATTGGGGGAGGGGAGGGGGAGGCTGCAGGGGGGGGGGGGGGGGAGGCTGCAGGGGGGGAGGAGGAGGCTGCTGATTGGTCAGTCAGGTCTGGTTGGGTCACTGACTGGCCAGATAAAGGGAGAGATTGGGGGAGGGGAGGAGGCTGCAGAGTTGCTGATTGGTCAGTTAAGGTGGCCATACATCAGGTGACTTGGCGACCGATCACCCATCCGATTTGATTATCATAATTGAATGAAAATTGGTGCCGCCAAGTGCACGCCTGATCGAGGATCCAACCAATTTCAGGCCGAAATTGGCCGCATGTATCGGTCGGACATCCTGCTAGATGTAGGGGCGACGTGCTACATCTCGTGCGCATTGAGAGATATCGGGTGACTGCGCAGTATCGGTAAGCGATGACTGCGGTGACACCCCGGTGCTGTTTCCCCATTGGTATAAATGTGTATGTATGTGTGCATTTATACATTACCTGCCCTGTGGCGCGGCGCCCGACCGTCTCCCGATTCCCAGCTCTTCCGTTACCCCCATACACGCTGCGGCGCATAGTATGTGTGCATTTATACATTACCTGCCCTGTGGCGCAGTGCCCGACCGTCTCCCGATTCCCCGCTCTTCTGTTACCCCCATACACGCTGCGGCGCATAGTATGTGTGCATTTATACATTACCTGCCCTGTGGCACGGCGCCCGACCGTCTCCCGATTCCCCGCTCTTCCGTTACCCCCATACACGCTGCGGCGCATAGTATGTGTGCATTTATACATTACCTGCCCTGTGGCGCAGTGCCCGACCGTCTCCCGATTCCCCGCATTTCCGTTACCCCCATACACGCTGCGGCGCATAGTATGTGTGCATTTATACATTACCTGCCCTGTGGCGCAGCGCCCGACCGTCTCCCGATTCCCCGCCCTTCCATTACCCCCATACACGCTGCGGCGCATAGTATGTGTGCATTTATACATTACCTGCCCTGTGGCGCGGCGCCCGACCGTCTCCCGATTCCCCGCCCTTCCATTACCCCCATACACGCTGCGGCGCATAGTATGTGTGCATTTATACACTACCTGCCCTGTGGCGCGGCGCCCGACCCGTCTCCCGATTCCCCGCCCTTCCATTACCCCCATACACGCTGCGGCGCATAGTATGTGTGCATTTATACACTACCTGCCCTGTGGCGCGGCGCCCGACCGTCTCCCGATTCCCCGCCCTTCCATTACCCCCATACACGCTGCGGCGCATAGTATGTGTGCATTTATACACTACCTGCCCTGTGGCGCGGCGCCCGACCCGTCTCCCGATTCCCCGCCCTTCCATTACCCCCATACACGCTGCGGCGCATAGTATGTGTGCATTTATACATTACCTGCCCTGTGACGCGGCGCCCGACCGTCTCCCGATTCCCCGCTCTTCCATTACCCCCATACACGCTGCGGCGCATAGTATGTGTGCATTTATACATTACCTGCCCTGTGGCGCGGCGCCCGACCGTCTCCCGATTCCCCGCCCTTCCATTACCCCCATACACGCTGCGGCGCATAGTATGTGTGCATTTATACATTACCTGCCCTGTGGTGCGGTGCCCGACCGTCTCCCGATTCCCCGCTCTTCCATTACCCCCATACACGCTGCGGCGCATAGTATGTGTGCATTTATACATTACCTGCCCTGTGGCGCGGCGCCCGACCGTCTCCCGATTCCCCGCCCTTCCATTACCCCCATACACGCTGCGGCGCATAGTATGTGTGCATTTATACATTACCTGCCCTGTGGTGCGGTGCCCGACCGTCTCCCGATTCCCCGCCCTTCCATTACCCCCATACACGCTGCGGCGCATAGTATGTGTGCATTTATACATTACCTGCCCTGTGGCGCGGCGCCCGACCGTCTCCCGATTCCCCGCCCTTCCATTACCCCCATACACGCTGCGGCGCATAGTATGTGTGCATTTATACACTACCTGCCCTGTGGCGCGGCGCCCGACCGTCTCCCGATTCCCCGCCCTTCCATTACCCCCATACACGCTGCGGCGCATAGTATGTGTGCATTTATACACTACCTGCCCTGTGGCGCGGCGCCCGACCCGTCTCCCGATTCCCCGCCCTTCCATTACCCCCATACACGCTGCGGCGCATAGTATGTGTGCATTTATACACTACCTGCCCTGTGGCGCGGCGCCCGACCCGTCTCCCGATTCCCCGCCCTTCCATTACCCCCATACACGCTGCGGCGCATAGTATGTGTGCATTTATACATTACCTGCCCTGTGGTGCGGTGCCCGACCGTCTCCCGATTCCCCGCCCTTCCATTACCCCCATACACGCTGCGGCGCATAGTATGTGTGCATTTATACATTACCTGCCCTGTGGCGCGGCGCCCGACCGTCTCCCGATTCCCCGCCCTTCCATTACCCCCATACACGCTGTGGCGCATAGTATGTGTGCATTTATACATTACCTGCCCTGTGACGCAGCGCCCGACCGTCTCCCGATTCCCCGCCCTTCCGTTACCCCCATACACGCTGCGGCGCATAGTATGTGTGCATTTATACATTACCTGCCCTGTGGCGCAGCGCCCGACCGTCTCCCGATTCCCCGCCCTTCCGTTACCCCCATACACGCTGCGGCGCATAGTATGTGTGCATTTATACACTACCTGCCCTGTGGCGCGGCGCCCGACCGTCTCCCGATTCCCCGCTCTTCCGTTACCCCCATACACGCTGCGGCGCATAGTATGTGTGCATTTATACACTACCTGCCCTGTGGCGCGGCGCCCGACCGTCTCCCGATTCCCCGCCCTTCCATTACCCCCATACACGCTGCGGCGCATAGTATGTGTGCATTTATACACTACCTGCCCTGTGGCGCGGCGCCCGACCGTCTCCCGATTCCCCGCCCTTCCATTACCCCCATACACGCTGCGGCGCATAGTATGTGTGCATTTATACATTACCTGCCCTGTGGTGCGGTGCCCGACCGTCTCCCGATTCCCCGCCCTTCCATTACCCCCATACACGCTGCGGCGCATAGTATGTGTGCATTTATACATTACCTGCCCTGTGGCGCGGCGCCCGACCGTCTCCCGATTCCCCGCCCTTCCATTACCCCCATACACGCTGCGGCGCATAGTATGTGTGCATTTATACATTACCTGCCCTGTGGTGCGGTGCCCGACCGTCTCCCGATTCCCCGCCCTTCCGTTACCCCCATACACGCTGCGGCGCATAGTATGTGTGCATTTATACACTACCTGCCCTGTGGCGCGGCGCCCGACCGTCTCCCGATTCCCCGCCCTTCCATTACCCCCATACACGCTGCGGCGCATAGTATGTGTGCATTTATACATTACCTGCCCTGTGACGCGGCGCCCGACCGTCTCCCGATTCCCCGCTCTTCCATTACCCCCATACACGCTGCGGCGCATAGTATGTGTGCATTTATACATTACCTGCCCTGTGGCGTGGCGCGGCGCCCGACCGTCTCCCGATTCCCCGCCCTTCCATTACCCCCATACACGCTGCGGCGCATAGTATGTGTGCATTTATACATTACCTGCCCTGTGGTGCGGTGCCCGACCGTCTCCCGATTCCCCGCCCTTCCATTACCCCCATACACGCTGCGGCGCATAGTATGTGTGCATTTATACACTACCTGCCCTGTGGCGCGGCGCCCGACCGTCTCCCGATTCCCCGCCCTTCCATTACCCCCATACACGCTGCGGCGCATAGTATGTGTGCATTTATACACTACCTGCCCTGTGGCGCGGCGCCCGACCCGTCTCCCGATTCCCCGCCCTTCCATTACCCCCATACACGCTGCGGCGCATAGTATGTGTGCATTTATACACTACCTGCCCTGTGGCGCGGCGCCCGACCGTCTCCCGATTCCCCGCCCTTCCATTACCCCCATACACGCTGCGGCGCATAGTATGTGTGCATTTATACACTACCTGCCCTGTGGCGCGGCGCCCGACCGTCTCCCGATTCCCCGCCCTTCCATTACCCCCATACACGCTGCGGCGCATAGTATGTGTGCATTTATACACTACCTGCCCTGTGGCGCGGCGCCCGACCCGTCTCCCGATTCCCCGCCCTTCCGTTACCCCCATACACGCTGCGGCGCATAGTATGTGTGCATTTATACACTACCTGCCCTGTGGCGCGGCGCCCGACCCGTCTCCCGATTCCCCGCCCTTCCATTACCCCCATACACGCTGCGGCGCATAGTATGTGTGCATTTATACACTACCTGCCCTGTGGCGCGGCGCCCGACCGTCTCCCGATTCCCCGCTCTTCCATTACCCCCATACACGCTGCGGCGCATAGTATGTGTGCATTTATACATTACCTGCCCTGTGGCGCGGCGCCCGACCCGTCTCCCGATTCCCCGCTCTTCCATTACCCCCATACACGCTGCGGCGCATAGTATGTGTGCATTTATACATTACCTGCCCTGTGGCGCGGCGCCCGACCGTCTCCCGATTCCCCGCTCTTCTGTTACCCCCATACACGCTGCGGCGCATAGTATGTGTGCATTTATACATTACCTGCCCTGTGGCGCGGCGCCCGACCGTCTCCCGATTCCCCGCTCTTCTGTTACCCCCATACACGCTGCGGCGCATAGTATGTGTGCATTTATACATTACCTGCCCTGTGGCGCGGCGCCCGGCCGTCTCCCGATTCCCCGCTCTTCTGTTACCCCCATACACGCTGCGGCGCATAGTATGTGTGCATTTATACATTACCTGCCCTGTGGTGCGGTGCCCGACCGTCTCCCGATTCCCCGCCCTTCCATTACCCCCATACACGCTGCGGCGCATAGTATGTGTGCATTTATACATTACCTGCCCTGTGACGCGGCGCCCGACCGTCTCCCGATTCCCCGCT